>NC_134568.1:99935370-100095370 GCF_050947875.1 Dermacentor variabilis
ACATGGAGGAAGTAAAACTCATCCCCTGCAACTGCTCAAAGCAGCTCCTGCAATTCCTTTTTGCCTGTTGGGCATGCAACAGACTGAGGTAGCACTGAGCAGTACTGAAAAGAGTAGCACAAACACCGGCACACATGTTCTCACATTTTAAAAAATCACACCAAGTCATTTTGCACATTTACAAGCTTACAGACAACTTAACAGTGTAGGCATTTTCAAAGAAACTAAATACTTGTACAAGACAGTGGGTTTAGAAACCATTTAATGCTTTACGCTTTCAGATAAGACCTTCCCAGGCCTCAAGTAATATATGTGTTGAGTCCACACATTGCTATAAGGCACCATCCACATTAACATAGAGATGCATAAAGCTTTTGTTTTTACTTTGGCAATTGTCAGCTATTTTTTAGTCACTGGGTCAGATACTGCCAGCCATCATTAAAATGCACTCAGGCCTATTTTGACAGTCTTCATAAAACAGTGCTAAAGACGAATACGAAAAGAACAGATACAACACAACAGGCACTGACGGGCGGGCGTGTTCTTTTCATCTTCAGTGCTGTTTTATGAACACTGTCAAGATGAACCAACTCGCCCAAATCAAGGTATGTGGCCTACTTCTTTCAATAAAACATGTGCCTTTACTTACACCTTCGAAATTTGCCCACTAGCACGGAGCAAGAAACATTTAGGAGTGGAAACTCCGCTGTTTGCGGCGACCAGAAAAAGTCACATGCCCACGGAGCCGTTATCGTGCTGGCGGCGCCTGGCGGCCTGGAAAGAAATTACCGCCGTTGAGAGCGCGCCGAAGCCGCCTGCCCGGGCGCTGCATTTTTTTTTTTCGCTGCGGCTTCTACGACGCGCCACATGGCGCCGCCACTGTATACAGTCCCGTCGGCGCATACAACAATTGTGACCTTATCCGGTCGCCTGCGCTCGCTCGCGCTGACGGGAGCTTCATCTCCTAAATGTCTTACTCCGTGCCCACTAGCTTTTCTAACTGCTAGCGTTTGGGAAGTCACTGATGCTTCAATGCTAACTAAGGCTTCCAATCTTGTTTTGGCTACATACCAACTTCACAGATCTAGCAAGCAAATGATTCCATGACATCTACCATTGACTAAACAAAAGAAGAAGTCACAACAATAACAAAAACATAAAGTGCTTCACCTTGATACATTTACCTTCTTTTGTGTCGAAAGTCACACCATCCTTGGTATGAATGCCCCAATCATATTTCCATGCTGGTATACAAAAGAATGTGAGTCTTGTGTGAAATTTTAAATGCGAGAAATATCCAGTACACTGTGTAGCTTGTCTGGTTGAATAATGTGAGGCTAATGCAGTCCAGCCACTTTTTGACAGCATAGAAGCCGGAGTGATGCGTGGAAGCTTGATGCAGCAAAAGCTTCAGTTAGTCTAAAAAAGACACGGTCACTACATCACTGTCAATGTTTTATATGCAGTTTGAGCTGCTGCATATAACTTCTTACAAGTCATGTTCTTTGTGTTTTAATCTGACATACATATTTAGAATCCTTGCAGTGATTCTATCTAGGCCTAAAACTCAAGGCAAAAGAATTGCTCACACACCCGTCCACACAGAATTTTACAGGGCAAATTACAAACACATGCCTCATAGAAAAACAAACAATAAATGTTGAAGGAACAAATGCTGGTGAAGGAAGACAAAGGCAAGCGTAAAAACTTTGTTACAAAGAAAAGCTTCCAGCTTTAGAATCAAGCCTGGCAGTAGATTCATCCTTGGCCTGTTCCAGATGAAGTCCCATTGCTTGACTTTCTAAAGTGCCGCCATGAAGGCCTGGAATGCGGTCATATGCTTTATCTAGTTTGGCTCCACTGAAGTCAAAGCCTGGGTTCTCTATTTGAAACTTCTCCAGGTCCAGTTTCTTCATCATCTCATGCATGATTTGTGGATCTGGTGCATACTGTCCATCAAGCAATGATTCCCACACCTTTTCTGAATTAGCAGGTTCTGTCTTAACAAGCAAAATCAACACCCGCTGCCGCTCTTCAATGGTCCATGTTGATTCATCAGCAACAACAGTGCGATGAAGATTCCCACAAAAGAGCTCTTTACTATGCACTGCGCAAGAAATGTGTCTGGGAGTGATCTGGATTCGAACGTCCTTGCCTCGAGTGCCTTTGGGAACTTCAATCTCGACAAACACTTCGCCGACTGTCTGCCACCAGCGACCCCAGGGTGTTGGGCAACTCACGGCACCACTCCGCTCATCAAAATGGGACAGTGGCATTTTAGTGTGCTCTCATGGACGAGTCAGACCTGTGGCAAATGACGAAAAAAGAGGGCTCATAAATATTCAGAGAATCCAGGTTGTGAAGAATAGGAGTGCCGACAGCAAACAGCATCACTAATGCCACACACAAGAGGCTGATGCCAAAGTTAGAAGACAGTACACTGCCTGCCAGCTATTACTCTACTATAAGTCAATAAATCTCTTTATAATTGGTGGAGATGGTGGGTATACTACTCAGCGCCTCTACCAAATATAAAGAGATTATGATAAGACTGTAAAGAAATAAATCTATTTATAGGATCATTAGTAGTTAAAGGGCCCCACACCAAGTTCAGACATTGTTAACAGACAAGCATGGTGTGCAGATCATGCTGACAATCATGTCTCCAAAGCATTAAACTGATATATGCTGTGAAGACAGCTGTAAATTTTAACAGAAACCCTGAGCACCCATCTCGGAGGAGCCGTTCTCATCACTAGCAGAGACAATAGAGAGTTTTAGTGTGTCCAATACTTGCGTAAAGGTAAGCAGACTAGCCATCGTTTTACTGTATGAGTGGAGGCTTGAACGTGAACGGCCTGCATGGTGCACCCACCTGGTGTCACAGAGCTCAATCAGACAAACACAGAGCTAATATTGCAGTAACCAAGTGTACTCTACTTCACTGCTGGTGTAAATTTTTGACAGCGGTGTAATTGTATTGCTGCCAAAAATTTACACCAGCAGCAGAGTAAAATACACTTGGCTACTGCAATATTAGCTGTGCTTGCCTGGTTGAGCTCCACATCACCAGGAGGCTGTATCGTGCAGGCTGTTCACATTTGCACCTCCACACAAGCAGTAAAACGGCTAACCTGCTTGCCTTTATGCAAATATCGAACACGCCAAAACTCTTTATTGTCTCTGCTGGTGATGAGAGCGGCTCCTTCAACATGGGTGCTCAGGGTTTCTGTTAGAATTTACAGCTGCTTGTGTAATGCGAAGACATGGGATCGCTCCCCACCTGCGGCACATTGTTTTTCCATCCACTTTCAATTCCATTATTTACTATTTCTTTATTTCAATTAGTAAGTACAAGTAATTTTCCCTGTGTTGTCCTTGGTGTCTTTGTTTGTTGGCTTCTTATGACTATATATATATATATATATATATATATATATATATATATATATATATATATATATGTTTGTGAGTGGTGGCGCTGGCTAACACTCCCAGGGTTCTACTAGAACACATAAATACCCAAGAAAGTGGATGGGGAAATGGCGCCGCGGTAGCTCAATTGGTAGAGCATCGCACGTGAAATGCGAAGTTTGTGGGATCGTTCCCCACCTGCGGCAAGTTGTTTTTTCATCCACTTTCATTTCCATTAATTTATTGTTTCTTTATTTCATTTATTAAGCACAAGTAATTTTCCCTATGTTGTCCTTGGTGTCAGTGTTGGCTTCTTATGATATGACTAATAAAAATCGGGCCCTTCAGTTAATCCCCTTTCTTCTCGTTCATTACATAACGAGGGTCTCGAATCCGGCAACACTGATGCCTTCAGGTAGCATGTGTGGGTTTATTGACCAGTTGCCTTCACCCAAAAAGATCACGTTCTAGTGACGCCTGCAGCAAGAAGGACGTTCCACGTCCACCACCAAGGTTTGTGAGTGGTGGTGCTGGCCAACACTCCCAGGGTACTACTAGAACACATAAATGCCCAAGAAAGTGGATGGGGAAACAGCGCTGCGGTGGCTCAATTGGTAGAGCATCGCACATGAAATGCGAAGGTTATGGGTTTGGTTCCCACCGGCGGCAAGTTGCTTTTTAATCAACTTTAATTGCCATTAATTTATCGTTTCTTTATTTCATTCATTAAGCACAAGTAATTTCCCCTATGTTGTCCTTGGTGTCAGTGTTTGTTGGCTTCTTATGATATATATATATATAAATATTTCATAACAGTAGCAATTGAAGAAACTTTGTGTGACCTCGAAGAATTGTTCACTGAAGTGACGGCCTTACACAAGTATCTACAAGACCTCATAGGAGGAGACAGCTCAGTTTCACAGCCTGAGTCCTCTTGCACCACCAAGAATCTGGCGTCTCTCGGGGGTGTAATCTTCCTTTGTGTAATTGTCGTATCCTTCGCTACCACTAATACTGCTTCGCCTTTCCGGAGAAACTGCAGGCTCTCTCTCTCCCTTTTTTTTTTTTTGTGAGTCCACGTATAAGAGCTACTGCGCATGACTGCTGTTGATTTTGATTTCAACTGAATCCGGCTAAGCCTCATTTCGGTTACTGAGGGAATTACAGAGGGTGTCCCACTATCACGCAACAAGACTTAAAAAAAAAACAGAGCAATAGCGTTACTCGAAGAAAACCTAGTGCATGCTGTTTCCAGTACAGTGGAGTAGCCGCCAGTAATTATTTCATTACTGAGATTTAATTATGTAACTACAATTATCTAACTCGACAAGTAGTGTGCTGATTATCATAGTGTCAATGAGGCATTTGTAGGCACGCCCAATGACATCTAACTGCGGTGCTTTCAGCGACGTACTAATTGTGTACCATTTTTTCAGACTGGTAATGAAACCCTACGAAGTATGAAAAATACCACATGACTGCGCTCCCATCCGCATCATGAAGCAACGCCCTCAAATAAGCTGATTGAAAGCAAGTGCTTTGCCTGTCATAAAGCCAAAGAGATAGCGCATCACCTTGATAATGGTATGGAAGGAGCACCAAAAGCAGCTTTTGTGGCTTACAGCTATTCATGCCTCTCATTTCTATGTCACACTTAATATCAGTCTTTCAAGGCCAACTGATCACATCGATAAGAAAAGCCTCTTGATAACGTGGCCGAAGTGCTGCTTTTACCATGCACGAAACGCAAAAAGCAATGCAATAGGATAGAATGTTTCAAAATCCCAGCTCTGCTTGCACCGTATCATCTATATGGCTATATTTTGTGCCAGAAACTTGCTTCGGACCACAGCCAAATTAAAGTGACGGTTTTAATTTCATGAGAGTGTATACCTGCTGCAAAAACAGGTTCGTGGCAAAAAAATAAAACCGAAACAAACAGACCGGAAAGCGACCCACGCGTAGAGAAAAGGCAAAACCGATGTGTTCAAGAAACTAAATGTTTGACTTCTAAATGGCACGAATTAGCAATCGAGATGTCTGCACGAAAAAAAAAAAGAAAAATGTAAGATTTAAGTGTGCCCTTATCATATATGAAATCGTAAATGACATTGAACACCAGCTGCTGCCTAGAGGACCTGTTCAATTAAGTAGGTCTCCCTCTGTAGTTACTCAGTACTGAGTCCGCTTTATCACATTTTCAGTGGCTTTCTTCATGACTGACGCTGGAATTCTATGGCAGACATCCGTTATCCTTCACTTGAGCCCATCTGACGTCATCGTCTCGATCATATAAACACAATCTTTCACATAACCCCAAAGAAAGAAAGCTAGTGGAGAGAGGTCAGGTGACCTAGCCGGCCAATTTAAAGGCCTGTGCCTTCCAATCAATTGTGCATTAAAAGTTGCATCCAGCCAGGTTTGTGTTCGGCTGCTGTATGCTGGCGCCACATCTTGCTGATACCACAGAAGTGTAAGACATAACAGCGGGACTTTGCTGAGAAACTCATGCACCACTCCTTCAAGGATTTCGTCCATGTAATGCTGTCCAGTCAATTTGTGATTGAAGAAGATTGACCGATTATAGCACCGGCATAAATTCTGCACCACACATTGAACGAACACAGGAAGTAGTGCCGATTGCGTTTTGCCCAGTGTAGATTCGAGTCCCTCCAATAGTGTGCACTATGCAAATTTACCTGGTCGTTTCTGCAAAGATTGGCATCATCCGTGCACATGATGTTGCTCAAAAAGTCCGGTGACTCATCGGCTTTTGTGCGGAACCAATTCGAGAAATCTAAACGATTCTCCAGGTCCCTATCTCCCAAGCACTGGTGCAGGTTAAGGTGGTATAGGTGAAAGGCCGAGTCATCTAGAATTCTCCAAACTGATGACTTGGAAATAGGTACCTGGGCGTCCACGTCCCCCCCCGCTAGCATGAGGGTTTGAGGCCATAAATGCTAGAACATTCGTGTGTAGGCTAGGACTCAAAGATGGAGTCCTCCACTGCTGTTTCTTGAAGCTGCCGGTTTGGCTCAGGTTTTCATAATTTCTGAAGACAGTCAATGCGTTTGGTCTACTGCCACACTTCCATGACTGATATGTATTTGTGGCCTTCCTCTTGTTGCCATTTGCAGCTCCCAAGGCAAGGATCATGTTTTCCTTCTGCTCGTTAGAGAAAGACATGGCGAGTGGGATGAAACAAAATGCACCTCTAAAATTTAACACACCTCTAAAATTTAACACACCTCTAAATAAACACACCTCTAAAAGGTCTTGTGGAAAAAAAAAAAAGAAAACATCCGTGCACTTTATCTATGCTAAGAGAACAGCTATCATAGCTTGTTTCCAACTAACACTAAACAAGACGTGTTACTTCAGCCGAGGTGCGGCAGGTAGGGAACTAGCTCTATCACAATGTTTTTTTCTTTATTTCATTTATTTAATTCTGGCTAACTCAGAGGGAGCCCGTTTGGGGGTGCTGCTTTATGATGCGGTTGGGAGCGCAGACACGTGGTATTTTTTATATTTCGCAAGGTTTATTTATGTCAGAAAAAATGAGTACTTAGATGTACCTTGGCTGTGCCTACAAGTGCCTCATTGACACTTTGGCAATTATGACAGTACGTCTCGAGTTAGATAATTAATTACAATTACCCAACTAAATCTCAGTAATGACAAAAATTACTGCCGGCTACTCCACTGTACAGGTAACAATATGCACTAGGTTTTCTTTGAATGATGCAATTGCTCGTTTCTTTAAATATTAGTGCGTAAGAGTTAATTGGGACATCCTGTTTATATTTATGAGCTCTGCATGCAAGTGACGATGTTTCCATCCCTTAGAAATGTTGTAAATTATTAGAATGCTTTTTCTTTATGAATTGTTAGCATTGCTTCCTGGAAAGAGAAGCAATACTGAGACACATATCATTCATGTGCATTTCACACGCGGTTGATAAAAGCTGCTCTGCCAAAGGGGTCACTGAAGTCTGCTGGTGTTTTTGGTTTTTTTCAAGGTCAAGAAAGCATGCAAAGCAATTTGAAGCGAGGTGAACATACAGCAACATATTCATTCTCTAGGCATAAGCTATCCATACCTTTAAAAATAATTGTTAATTATGAATGAATGAATGAATGAATGAATGAATGAATATTTGATGTTTAATGGCGCAAGGGCCAGATGTGGCCAAAGAGCGCCATGCTAGTGTTAATGAGTTAGCAGTGGACTGATGGGTTCTGTGAACTTAATTTGACGTAGCTGTAATGGGCCTAAAAGAGTTTATGTAAATTCCATAAAATCTACACGTAGTAAAATTATGGGAATGACTACTGATGTGTACTATGAACATTAGAATGCATAGAGAAAGTATGATGCAATATATAAAATATGTGAGGTGCTAAAATTGTCTAGAGCACTACTGCCTCATCACAGCCCTTGAAAGCCAAGGGCCTAGAGGCATGTACTATACTATATATCTGACATGTTGAACCCCCTAACAAGTATCTTCACTGCAGAAGCCTATGCAGTACTGTGTGCAGTAAAACATATAAACAAACTTGACAGAGCAATCATATTCACAGACTCGTTAAGTCTTTTGTAGGCATCCTCTGGAAAGAGGATGCGCTACGAAATTAATGGGTTTGTGACATGGAGCACAACCTCTTTCAAAAAGGAGAGCACTTCTTTGGTCTTAAAAAGCAGTTTGTCACCAAGAAACATAGCGGGATGCAGGGGAATACAATGGTGGTATGCAAAAGGGAAATGTTTCCTCCTGTGTCTTTCGGCTTCCCGGCACTCTAGGAAGACATAGAGGATGGTCATCCTGTCGCCACATCTACCACAGGTTGGAGGCTCGTTACCGGTCAGGAGAACGTTATGAGTGCCAAATGTGTATCTGATTCTTAGTCTACTGTTCTTCGTGTTTTCATAGTTGGGTGCCAGAGACCTAACTTCGGCATAATTAGGTGAAGCTTATTACTCGTTTCTGCGTCCCACTAGCGTTGCCAGTGGCTTCGTAGTTTGTTTCTCAGGAAAGGCTTCATGTCTATGGCAGGGACAGCAGCAGAACGAATACCTTGCGATGCTATTGATTTGGTGATCTCGTCGGCAATCACATTTCCCTCAATTCCTCTATGGCCAGGAACCCAGCATACTACTACATATCTATGTGATAAATAGATGTTGCATACGAGTGAGTAGAGTTCATTGAAAACGGGATTCGTATGCTTTTGTGAAGAAATGAGTGCTTTTACAAGACTTAACGAGTCTGTGAATATGATTGCTCTGTCAAGTTTGTTTATATGTTTTACTGCACACAGTACTGCATAGGCTTCTGCAGTGAAGATACTTGTTAGGGGGTTCAATATGTCAGATTGAGAAAAAGAGGGACCAACAGCAGCGTAGGATACGCCAGCATGTGATTTTGAAGCGTCTGTGTAAAATTTGGAGCAGGAATACTTCAATTGAAGCTCACATAAATGCATGGCAATTTCAAGCTCAGGAGCGTGCTTTGTGACCTCTACAAAGGATACGTCACATTCTATCACCTGCCAATCCCAGAGCGGTAATAGCTTAGCTGCAGGCATTAGGCGATGTTAGAGAAATGGGACGCCCATTTCTTCACTAAGTTCTCTTACACGCAGTGAGAAAGGCAATCTCATAGAGGGTCTGTTATGAAAAAGTTTCACAAGTCACGTCGTTAACGGTTGTGAAACACAGATGTTCCTTATTAGAGCGCACTTTCAGAAAATAAGTAAAGCTGATGTATGTTCTCTGAAAACGGAGCGACCACTCATCTGGCTTGACATATAGGCTTTCAACAAGGCTTGTCCTAAATGCACCAGTGGCCAGGCGGATTCCCAGATGGTGAATGGGGTCTAACATCTTTAGCGCGCTCGGGGCAGCAGAGTGATATACTACGGCACCATAGTCTATTCGTGATCGAACTAGGCTCCTGTAAAGATTCAACAGGCACTTCCTGTTGCTACCCCATGTTGTATAGGGTAGGATTTTAAGTAAGTTCATTGTTTTTAGACATTTTGTTTTTAGACATTTTATGTGTGAAATGAAAGTAAGCTTCGAGTCAAGTATAACACTTATAAATTTGTGCTCTTTGTTAAAAGGAGTTTGTTGTCCGCCCAGTTCTAGAAAAGGATCTGGGACCAGGCCTCTCTTTCTTGTGAAGAGAACACAAGAACTTTTGTGGGGGTTGATTTTAAATCCATTTTAGTCTACCCACATGGACACCTTGTTTAGGGCCTGCTGTACCTGTCTCTCACACACTGTGAGGTTGCAAGATTTGAAACCTAATCGTATATTGTCTACGTAGACGGAATAAAAAATAGCTGGTGGTAATGATGCACGAAGTGTGTTCATCTTTACGACAAAGAGCGTGCAGCTGAGTACGCCACCCTGGGGCACCCCAGTTTCCTGTATGAATGTACGCGACAGTGCATGGCCTATTTTCACTCTAAATGTATGCTTCTCTAGGTAGCTCTCTATAATATTTACCATATTGCTGCGGATTCCCAGTGCCAAAAGGTCGCGCAGCATTCCGTACCACCAGGTTGTGTCGTACGCTTTTTCCATATCCAGAAATACAGATAAGAAAAATTGTCTGTGCGCGAAGGCATCGCGAATGCTCGCTTCGATGCGCACGAGATGGTCGGTTGTAGATCGCCCTTCCATAAAACCACATCGAAATGGGTCAAGCATTTTGCTGGACTCTAGGAGATGTACGAGACAGCGATTGATCATTTTTTCAAAAAGCTTACAGAGGCAGCTTGTAAGCGCTATAGGACGGTAGCTAGTCAGCAATGAAGTGTCTTTACCATGCTTCAAAACAGGGATCACAATAGCCTCCTTCCACTTTGATGGGAGATGACCAGCAGCCCAGATAGTATTGAGAAGTGTGAGTAGCGTGATTTGTGTGTCGGAGTGCCGGTGCTTAAGCATATCACACATGATTCTATCGGGGCCCAGTGAAGAGCTCAGACATACTGATAAGGAAGCTTTAAGTTGAGCAATGGTAAAAGGACGGTTATAAGGTTCGTTTGGGATGCATTTCCGATTCAGTGGCTTAAGTTCTTCTATTGCTTTATGTTTCAAAAAGGTCTGCGAATAGTGAGTGGAGCTAGACACCCGCTCGAAGTGTTCACCAAGAGCATCAGCCTGGTCTTCCAACTTGTTTCCGTCTATATCAACAAGGGGCAATGGATGAATTTGTTGTCCTTTAATTCTCCTTAGCCCATTCCATAGTTTTGCCTCCTGTGTGTATGAGTTAATTCCAGACAGGAACCTCTCCCAGCTTGTCTTCTTAGCTTGTCGTCACGTTTGCCTTCTCTGTGATTTAATATATTTAAATGCAATAAAATTTTCTGCAGTTGGGGATTGGCGAAGTATGGCCCAAGCTTTATTCTGTTTTTTCCGTGCCTCCTTGCACTCATCATTCCACCATGGAACTCGTCTTTTGGATGAGCTACCGCTTGATTGTGGAATGAAGCTATTCACTGCTTCGATGATAAAAGCCGTGAAATACGCTACCGCGTCGTCAATACTAAAATCAGTGATAAAATTTTGCGATAGGTAGGTCGATTCCTTAAAATGGTGCCAGTCGGCAGAAGCCAGCTTCCACCGAGGAGCATGTGGACGGCATCCATATGGTACAATTAAGTTTAAAAGTACTGGAAAATGGTCACTTCCATAAGGATTTTTAATAACGCTCCATTCTAAGTAAGTTACAAGTGCTGCCGAGCCAAGAGATAAGTCTATAGAAGAATGTGAATTACGATACATATTATAATAAGTCGGTTCGTTTTTATTGAAAAGACAGGTACCCGTGTTTACAAAAAAGTTTTCTACTAATCGACCTCTCGCGTCGCATTGTGAGTCTCCCCACATCGTGTGGTGAGCATTAAAATCTCCCACAAGTATGTAAGGTTCGGGAAGCTGGATAATAAGGTTGCAGAAGTCTGTTTTTTTGAGATGATGGTTCGGGGGTATATAAATAGAACAGACAAGGATTAATTTATTAAAAAGAATGGCCTGAACCGACAATGCCTCAAGGGTCGTCTGAAGGGCGACGTGTCGGCAAGCTACAGACTTGTCCGCTATTATTTCTACTCCGCCAGAGGCGTTAGCCTCATCGCGGTACTTTCGGATGATGAAGTAATTGCTAAGGAAGTTTGTGTTTGTAGGTTTTCTATGTGTTTCCTGAACACATAGCAACTTGGGATTGTGTTTGTGTAGTAGTTCTCTAATGTCGTTGAGGTTATTTAGAAGTCCTCGTACATTCCACTGTAGTATTTTTGTATCCATTATGCTTCTTGTGTTTAGTGCTGTGTGTTTAAGAGACGAGGATTAACTCATGGGCTCTTTGCAGCGCCATAACGAGAGTTTTGTCTTTTTTGGAGCAATCGAGAGAGCCTTGCAGCTCCTTAAGCACTGGTGGCGCCGTTTTGCTGGTGGTTGTGTCCATCGCCTCTTGCGAGGCACTGGACATGCGCTCTTCCGAGCGCTTTGTTTGACGTGAAGGCCTTAGCACGTTGGATGAGGCCTTTGAGGCCACCTGCCCGGAGGTAATTAATTAATTAAATTATGGGGTTTTACGTGCCAAAACCACTTTCTGATTATGAGGCACGCCGTAGTGGGGGACTCCGGAAATTTGGACCACCTGGGGTTCTTTAACGTGCACCTAAATCTAAGTACCACGGGTGTTTTCGCATTTCGCCCCCATCGAAATGCGGCCGCCGTGGCCGGGATTCGATCCCGCGACCTCGTGCTCAGCAGCCTAACACCATAGCCACTGCCCGGAGGTAGACGGCCCCTTCTGCTGGGTTGACAGAGCAGCGCCAGCTGCAACTGCCGCGGGGGCAGATGGTGTAACTGCCGACTCACTGCTTGTGGGTCGGACAGCCGCTGGAAGCCGTTGTGTCGCTGCCCCCTGACGCGTCACATCGGCAAAGGTGTTCTTTGGCAGGAAGGATACCCGGGTGTGTGCATGCCTCCTTGAAACTTATGTTTTCTTTTACTTTAATTGTAACAGTTTCCTTTTCTTTGCTCCAAGATGGGCACGACCGCGAGTATGCCGCGTGCTCCCGATCACAGTTTACACAGTGGAGCGAGTTTTCACAAGATTCTGAGGTGTGCTCATGAGCACTGCATTTCGCACAAGTTTGGCGGCCTCGGCAGCTCTGTGAGCTGTGACCGAAACGCTGGCATTTGAAGTATCGCAGGGGATTAGGGACATAAGGCCGAACAAAAAGCTTGATATACCCGACCTCGATGGACTCGGGCAGAACACTTGTGCCAAAAGTAAGTATTAGGTGTTTGTTCTGTATTTCCTTATTGTCACGCCTCATCTTAATTCGTTTGACGTTGATGACGTTCTGCTCACTGAAGCCCTCCAGAAGCTCAGCTTCAGTCAGCTGCAAAAGATCATCGGAGACTACGCCACGGGTGGTATTCATAGTGCGATGTGGAGTTACTGTTACTTGGGTGTCCCCAAATGATACTAGGTTGGGTAGCTTTTCATATTGTTTCTGGTTGCGGAGCTCCAAGAGATCACCGCTTGCCATCCTGGATGCTTTATAACCTGTACCAAAAACTTGGGTGAGAGACTTGGACACGAGGAATGGTGAGATTGTTCGCATGGGTTTGTCTGGTTATTCAGAGTGGACTACATGGAAACGAGGGAAAGTTTCTTTTTGGTGGGCAAAAAACTTGAAGACATCATCGGTGTGCCCCCTTTTCAGGGAGTGATCAGGTAGTGGGGGGAAGGAGGTAGCCATAAAAGAGTGTAATTTCGGCAGTAACGCCAGCCACCCACTGTGGAGTCCTACAAGGGGACGCTGCAGGACCTGTGAAACACAGCCTGCAAACGCTAGCTGTACATTACCACTATAACCAAATATGAAATAACCTAGGTTGGCTATATACACAAGGTTAACCCTTGCTGCCTGGAAAAATTGGATGTAAAGGGAAGTCAGGAGAAGACAGGAAAGATGGAAAGTGAGAGAAAGACGAAGGTTGAAGGGAGAGAGAGAGAGACAGAAAAGGCAACTACCGATGGGTCAGTCCGGGGGTGCCGTCTACGTGAAGCCGAGGCCAAAGGGGTGTGTTGCTGCCGCCGAGGGGCCGTAGAGGTCCAAACACCCGGCATTGGCTCAACCCCCAGGATCCCCTTTTCCCTGGACACGGCTAAGCCGCGCATGGCTACACACGGGAGGGTCCAACCCTCGTGTGCTTGGGTACGTGGTGTCGCAACACATCAAACGCCTGCTCACGCAGACGCCCCTGCAGGGTAATTATTAATTAGCTACCTTCTTCTCATTCAAATATATAATAAACTTTCTCCTGTGTATATATTTAAATATATTGTATATGTACATGGTGTTTACAGTGTAAATTTAAAACAATGTTGAAGCGAGAAAATACGGATGAGGCAGCTGCCACTGGTGCTTTTAATGCGCTTGTCCTCCTATCGTCAGGATTTGCAGAAATGAAGCAAAATTATGAATTTAATGCTGTGCACATCCGCACAAAATATGATGCAAAAAGGTATTCGCCACAATAAAATTTTAGGTGAAAAGGTCTAGGCAAGCCAAAAGAAACCTCAAATGATGCGGGAGACAAAACTCTGGTAATGATAGGTGTGTGTGGGGGGTGGGGGGTGAAGAGGAGGTAGCCTTTGGCATCGGCCTGGAAAACTCCGAAGTGGGCTCGAGCCCCAGAGACTGCTCCCCCCCCCCCCCGGAGTCGGTGCCTATGTCTGCAAGTGTAATCATTTGGGAACGCTGGCAATGCATGATTTGGTGTAAGTAGCACTGCAAGTGCCCTTGTCTCTCCTCTCTTCTTGTTTTATTTTGCATACACTAAAGCACATACTCAGAAAAGCAGGAGGGAAGGCATGTCAGCATACATCAGATGCAAGCTCAAGAAGACTATCAGAGTTCATGACAGTTCTGTCAAGCAAGTTATTGACAATGTTTACTTCTCTGCCACATTCTACACATATTTAATTTTCTCTCTTTTGGATTTGCCTTTACGATTCTTTAACTAAGGTGTTGCATTGCTTCAAAAGAGCTTCAAACAGGATAGAAGTTGCTTCCTTGGCCTACATAAAAAGAACTGAATTGTCCTAGAAAATAACTACCAAACAAAAGACAGAAATATGGCTTGTGAATCATGCAATGGGTGAAAATTTGTAAACTGTTGATAGGGAGGAATATGAAAATAGTGAAAATGTAGAAATGTCAGCCCGAAGCAAAAAATCCACATAAAAATCCATGTCTGTTACTTTGCTCAGAGGAAAGGAAATAAGAGCAGACAAAAAGAGGGGTACAAGATGACGAAGACAGGCAGAAGGACGTGAGTACATACAAATTCATATCTGGAGGGCCTGTGCGCAGCCACAAGTCTAAAATGTTCCGAAATTAAAGGAGTAAATGGAAGGCTTGTTTTGGTGACAGAAAGTCTGGCCAAAAGCCCGGTAGGGCGTCTTCAGCCAACACACTTCTAATTAGTGTCAATAAAGAGGTTAATGTCTGCTATTCACAAACGTACTGGGGGCAAACAACATGTGCCGTCACGCAGTCTGCGCGTTTAATATGGTAGACATATTGTTACGGAAGGATGAGAGAAGAGAGAGGAAGAAGATCGGAGATGCTGGCTGCTGTGCGAGTTGATCTTCACACGTCGACGTTGCGGCAGTATTGGGAAGTCTGGTGAATGGTTGCAAGACGCGCCGGCTTTTGGCCTGCTCGAATTGTCGGCGCTCTTTAATGATAGCGTCAGCTGTAGAGCAGCTCTTGCGCATGAGCAGATTAAAGCCATCATCAGCAATGCTCTTAAGCACGTGCCCAACCTTCTCAGCTTCTGTCATGTCGTGATCGGCTTTACGACAAAGTGCCAGCACGTCCTGGATGTACGAGACATAGGACTCCATGGGGGATTGGGCAAGGGAGGCCAGTTCCTGCTTTGTGGCAATTTTACAGCAGGCTGGTTTGCCAAACAACTCTGTCAATTTCTCTTTGCACTGGTCCCAGCTGGTTAGCTCCTCTTCGTCGTTTTCGTACAACACCTTTGCCGGGCCTCTTAGGTAGAACAACAGGTTAGCTAGCATAAGCGTAGGGTCCCATCTGTTGATTCCACTCATGCGTTCGTACATGGCCACCCACTCTTCAACGTTGGCGCCATTGGTCCCGCAGAAAGTTCCCGGATCCTTGGGTTGCACAATGACAACCGAAGGTCACAGCGACGTAGCTGGTGACAGTGACGTTGGAGGTGGCAACGACGTTGATCTCGCATGCTCACCATCATTCATGGTGCGGACGGTGATGTGACGTCCGCTGCGGAGCCTCGTTTCCAGCCGTGGTACCCCATACCTCTCACCAATATGTTACGGGGATGTTGCGAGTATATAAAAACTATATTTACAATATACATACAGGATGAGTCAGAACAGCTAAGATGGCTGACCACCAACAACATGCAGCAGCCAGCGTCTCCGATCTTTTTCTTCCTCTCTCTTCTCTCATCCTTCCGTAACAATATTATCACGTAAAAGTGACGCCTAATCCTACCACTAGCAGGAGGCCCTCATAGCTACGTTGGATTCCATGTAGCATTAAAAATTTCATATAAAGATTAGGCTAATACAGTGGTGATTTTCCCATTGTGCCTAGCGTTTTTCTGTTGCATTCCAAATTGCAATAAAGAGAAAGACAGGAACAAATTTGAGGAATGGCAGAGGTGCCCGAGATTGCAGTCTTGAGAAGGGAGGTATTATTATTGCGCCGGAAATAGAAGGCATGGAACCCCAACAGTTACCTGTAAGGATTTGGGTGTGAGCTAGTTGGCGTGGGTCATTCATTTTAAGCAGTGCCAAAAAACACACGGGCAAGGAAGAGCACAGGACCAGCACTGGTCGCGTGCTCTTCCTTGTCCGTGTGTTTTTTGACACTGTTTAAAATGAGTGACCTGTAGTTTTATTCTAATAACTTTAAAAGAAGATTTCGTGCTTGCCACTATACTTTGTTTTCACTCAAATTTTGGAACATGATCATAATTTTTTGGTCCGCACATCTCTGCCCGCCCTGTTTGCCAGGAGAAAAAACTACCTCTCAATGTGCACTCTGTCATGAGGGGCGAGTTGCTGCAGAGGGGTGCACACATTTCCCTGCCTGTTGGCAACTACAGATAGGGACAAATTAAGCAAACATTAATGCCAAATGTTTTCCTAACCGATGAAGAACTAAAAAATGTAATCCTGCTGGGAAATTCGGGTGAAAACAGAGCAGATGTAAGTTTAATATATTCTCACGAATTTGCTAGAATATAGATGCAGGTTACTAAATTGAAACACAACTAGCTCAGCAAAAACTGCACCTTCACCTAGACTGCTTAATGCAGATAACATGAGTTATTTGTAGAAGCTAGTGATCCTGCTCCAATGTGTTGAGTGAAAGTTATTAATTCTACGCACATCTCCTTGTTAGAAACCCTAAAGCCAGTATTAATGGCCAAAGGGACGGTAAAGAGAAGGAACGGTAATTTCGAGGCTGTCACAAGAGCATCTACAAGTGCTGCAAGTGGACTCCGTTATGCCTTATTCTTGGAATATCATTGCCTCTAAAGAGCCTTCCTGAAAGTGCCACGTCGTTCAGAGATGCAGGTATCAGGTCAATTGAATGGTGCGTGGACTATGACAACTGACTTCAGGTTCAGAAAAGGGCCAAGGCGCACGAAGCACATCCTCTGGGTATCTGTGACAGCGAACCATGACATGGTAGCTTTTGATGCTTGCGCTTTAGGTATACCTGTTGCACGCCGTACACAGTTTTATAGTTTTCTACAGAAAAGTGGTTAGCTCGCCTTGCACGCAACAAGCTAAACCGAAGATACAGCACTAAAGTTCGCCCGCTCTACACCGTCAGCATAGTGGACTCCTCATGCACGCACATTTACCACTGGCTAAATAAAATACGATGCCTTAATTACGCCCCGAACTCACCGAAAGTAGAGCAATAACACTTTCTAAAATCTCAATAGACCAAAACATCCATTCTTAACACAGGGAGAAAAAAAAAAGCGAAATATTCCAGCGCGTGATGTGCTGCCGACCATAATATACCGACCATATAAACGATGGTGAGGTTGCAATATTGATATTAAGCCACGTGTTAAATTTAAATAAGGTAACAACTAATTAAGCACTATTAATTATGCGCGCGCCTTGATGCGGAAGAATGGTGCCTAGACATAAGCGTTGCCAAAAAGAAATAGAAAAGAAGAACGGCTCATTAATATTCTCAAATTACACAAAAACACCGCTATTTAACTGACGTTTTCTTTTTTTAAATGAACGAATGTGTACCTAGTTTATCTCAGTACCATTAGTCACTTGTTTTTGTTGGCTGGCTATTATTAGCACTGACGAAAAATCCAGTTTAGATAGGCACATGACATGCCAGTTACTTACCAATAAGTTATTTCAGCCTACCACCTCTATACTTTAACTTATTGAAACAAAATTACTGCCGCTGCTCGATCAAGCTCTAAAAGTGCGACTTCGCCACAGTACACAACCAAACACAACCTAGCGTTCATGGCAAAATAATGCCCCCAGCAAAATAAACGCCTCATGGTAGCCATACTCAGTTATGCGTTAAGGACTACACATCTTGCCATAATAGACAAGGAGTAAAAATATTGGCAGATACAAATAAACAATTGAAGCTGTACTTTATTTAATTATAAAATAAACACAACGCACTCATTTTATAATAGCTTGAGAAACTTACAGTGCCTAATTGTATGCCGATGGAAGCAAATAAACCAAACAAACCCAGGCAGTTGCTGCGTTCGAGGTAGGAAAGGGAATAAGAGGGCGAGAAGGCACAGGAATGGAAAGAAGGAACGAACTTAGTTGACAAGATGGCTCCGTATGGTGAGGAAGTTGAACGCTATGGGAATAGAATGCCCGTGCGAAAACATAGGCGCGACAAAAGTGAAATTAGTTGTTGCCTCAAGTATCTCATCTTCGGCTTCAATGTGATTTTTTGGGTGAGTGTAACTGACAACCTGTCTTTGCTGTATTCCCTCCTAAAGCGAACTTTGCCGTCTCATAACCTCTTTGCTGGACGGGCCCTTCTTTCTGCTGGTCTGTAAGACGCTTGATTGAATACTTCTTCCTGGAGATCGTTAATGCTGCGCCTTGGAGTCAGCAAGCTGTGCACGCCTTATGGTAGGCCTAGGACTGTGCAACGCTCGCTCTTTAGACTGGTGTCTCGCTTGCATGATAATAAAACTTATCAGGCCTAGATGACAGATGTGACTGTTAAAATTAACCGAAACAAAAACCGCTTGCCCAATTTGCGCAATTTTCGTGAGTACCTCTGTAGTCATGTGTGCGCTACCACCCTTTCTTCATCTGTTGGAGCTCGTCATCCGGTAACCGCGCCTTCGACGAATGCGTGAAGTAAAAGTTGCGAACTGTTCTGCTCCGGAAATGCGCATCGGCGTCGTTTCTCTTTAAAACAAGTCTGGTCATAGGTCTGGTGCACCATGGATATGGATTGTGTGAGCAGTACACACAGCAATAAAATTATTACATTGCCTGCATTTGCTCCTGCCAAAGGGAATCTTGTTCTTAGTGAGGAAACGCAGGAACTGTACTACTTTATATAGGTGCCTAGACAGTTTATAGCTCGTGAATTTTGCGCGCCAAGCAAATTAGCATATGTTTCTGTGTTCATTCTGATTATAGAAACTAGAGTATGAAACTAGTGTATAGTGTATATAACAAGTGTATGTAGTGTATAGAAACTAGTGTATGTAATCTCTGGCCTGCAATAATGCGACAACTTGTCATTAGGGTTGTCAGTCTGTTAGTTGTTAGTCTGCGCCTGTGTCGTGTGGTTCTTTCTCTGTCTTGTTCTTTTTTGCGCAGTTTTTCTTTGTTCTATTCCCGTGGTGGAAGAACAACCCTTATGACAAGCTCATGCACTCTCTCCTTCTGCCAAGAAAATTTGTAGACGCTCTATGATTATTAATAAATGGGATTTCGCTCAAAATTACTGTTACGGTAATAAAGGCTTGTTGGAAGTAATGCTCTAATGTAGTAAAATAAAGTTACAAAGCACAAAGGTCTTCTAAAATCTGTTGCATAATAATTTCTTGTTCTTCTTGTCAGGTACCGATAAACAAATATTCTCCTAGCTGCTTTCTTGAGCACAGTGGGCTGCACATTGCAGTTTAAAGAAATTGATTCACTGCCACACCTTGCTACAGAACTAGGGTGGTTGCTTGGGCTAGTTAGTAATTCATGATCAAAAATAACGTACAGCGCGAAGGACAAGGGCAGCGACAGACGACATGCACAGCGCTGTGTATGTCGTCTGTCGCTGTCCTTGTCCTTCGCGCTGTACGTTATTTTTGATCTTGCTACAGAGGTGACTGGCATAACTTTTATATTAATGTGTATGTAGATAAGTTATTGTTTGTAATGTGTAATGAACATGCTTAAAAAATGAGTGCAGCACACAGGGTTTAACGATTGAAATGCGATACTTGGAGCGCACGGCTTCCAGCACTTTTTGCGGTTGGGTGCTGGGGACACTGAGCCTAGGCACTGTGGCATTCGATGAAAGCTAGAGCCTTTAGGACGCTTTGTGACCGCATTTGGCTCCCCGGAGATCACCCAGCACTCTCCAGTGGCGCAAAATGCTCCAGCCGCCATGCGTTCCCAGTATCGCGTGTGAATTACTGAGCACTGTACATGTCTGTGTTGTAATAAGTTACTATTAACAGTGCTAGCATAATGTCTCATACTGGGATGAAAAGTGAACATGAGATCAAACCATAAGGTTCAGTTCTCATTTGACATTGTGTGCTATGTTCTACAGGGTCTTAGTGTTGGTGCTAGAGTACATTTAGTGCCAGAATATGCCATAGTTGCACATTGCAATTTCAAGTAATTAGATATTAAAATTGTACTATTTGTTTCTTCCTGTTTGCATTTTAAATCAACGTGATTGACTTCACATGTTTATTCGCTGTTATGGTGGTGTATAGGGAGCAAATTAGGCCGTCACACACATCACAGGCTTGTGATGACCAGGGCACATGGCATTAAACGTAACATTTTAATTGCTGAAATGCATTGATGCCATCACATTCATACAGATACCCTGCATGTGATTGCATGTATGTAACTCAGGATGCCCATCACAGCTTCCACTGCAGCATTGGAGATAAGCTGGTCAGATAACGCAGCATTTCAATGTGCTATTGTATTCATATCAGGATGTAGCTTGATTGCAGGCCACATCACAGGCCAAGTCTCTGTCATTCCTGTAATGGATGATGGAAGTGTTATGACAAGCCTGTAGACACGGGTGGCACGTAGCGTAGTGTTGAGACAAGATATACCAATGCATTTTGGGCTCTTGCTTCAGAGACCTGGAATCAAGCTTGGAGAGAGAGAAGGGAAATAAAATAAAGGCAGTAAAGTTAACCAGAAAGAGTCCACTTTGCTATCCTGCAACGGGGAAAAGAGATTTAAAGAGATAGCAAGAAAGAAATGTGAGTGTCAAAACGAAAATTGGCGCATAAAATTGAGGCTGCACACGTCACTATCACAGCCAATCTCACAGCCCCATAGTCTGAAAGAAGTGAACTAATGTTCTGGCTGACTTAGAGCTCACTATGATTGTGACCACTGACCTAGTATATTGTTATGAGCCACCTGTCCTGTGGACAACGAAGATGTTGCATAGCATACTAGAAATAGGACGAGCTGTGCCCTGGCTCATCATCTTTGTTGTGGTGCCACTCGCTGCCACTGTGTAAGTAGTGTACCTAAACCCTTTTTGACATCTCCCCTTAACGCCTTTGGAGGATGTGTGGGGTATATCCGAAGGACACAACATAGCTTTGCAGTGGGCATCTTTTGGGTCATACGACCATGTCAACTGAGCAGCCAGAGGGCTCAGCCTCGGCTCCCACGATATTAGTTGTCCTGGCCCAACTCCGAGACCCTGGTACCATTTCCGGTGCTGACTCCATGAATGTCGGAAGATTAGTTAACTGAATATGAGCGAGATAGCAAAACAACCGGTAGGACCCAACCATAATGTTGGTCAATGTTATCTCCTACTTCAAGGGAATGGCCCGTGTTTGGTTCCAAATACACAAGGAGGAACTGACAAGTTGGGATACCTGCAATTAAAAACTACAGGAGCTGTTGGGGAAGCCAGCTGGGCATCAGTGAGCTGCTAAGAAACTTCCGTGCTGTACCCAAACATCAACTGAACCATATGTCATGTACATTCAGAATGTGTTAGCTCTGTGTCGGCGGGTTGACAACAAAATGCCTGAAGCTGACAGTCAGCCACATACCTAAAGGCATTCCCAATGACGCCTTTAATTTACTGATATTAAAGGACTGCTTGACCATGGATGACATTACAATAGAGTTCATAAAAAAGGGCTCCCTAACCCCGCCGTTGCCTCAACGTGTGAGGACGTCCAGCCGCCTGGTACCGAAAGCTTGCTGCGTGTTGTGCAGTGTGAGATTGAAGCAGTGTCTCTATCTGTTCCTCAGGCCCATTCTTATGACGAGTCCCGCCCAGCAGTATCATTGATCCAAGCCGTCGTGCATGAAGAGTTCACGAATGGAGGAATTCATCCCTTCTGTGGTGTGAGTTGCCTTGTGGTCAGCAACTTTTTCGACCTCCTTGTCAACAATTGACCTAACCTGGAAACCACGATTCAAACCAGTGACTCATGCGTGGCAACAGGCCAGTAAACTTCACCTGCAATGGGATAGTCCACATTTCCCGCCATTGTCGCTATCGCCGGCCGGCTATCACCTCGTCCCACGTACACTTACTGCCCGGAAGACAGTCAGCCCTCTTCGTTACATGCTCGCGATGACCCACCTTACCCTGATGTTCCTCCCTCAACTCTATGCTGTGACCGCTCACCATCCCTGCAGAACCCGCATTCTCGCTCTCTGCTGCCCCGTTGCATGCCGTCACTGGACCCTGGTCGTCCAATTTGGGAAAACTGACCAGTGCAGTTCCCAGAGGTGATGCTGCATTGGCCATCCGACCCAGAAATCCTCTGTTGACCCTGGTACCCGACAAAACCTTCAAAACGTACAAGTGGACGGCACACCTGTTTTGGCGCTCATTGACATGGGGGCACAACTATCTGTCATGAGCACTCGCCTTTCTGATCTGCGCAAGGTTCTTGCACCTGCCACACCGCCTGTCATTTGCATTGCTTATGCCGGTACATCTTCCATCGATGGCATTTGCACTGTATGGGATTTGCACCTATGAGCTTCGCTGGCCACCAGACCTCAGTTCTATTTGCCATTCTACAATAGTGCCCCCATGACATCATCCTTGGCCATCACTTCCTGAGCACCCATTCTGCCCTCATTGACTGCTCACCTGGCCTTCTACAGTTGGAACTTCCTTCTGTACCTGACCTCAAAACTGAGTTGTCACCGCATTTGTGTCGTTGAGTTCGTTTGCCTGCGACCAGCTACCGTGTCATGTCACTTTGACCTTGGAGCCCCCTGTTTGTGATCGTGACTATGTGGTCTCTCCATGCTCTTTTGATGTGGTGTGTTGCACTCCCTCACTCTGTTATGACTGTTGCAGAGAACTGGGCATGTTTACCTATTCTCAACTTTGGATGCACTCCACAATTTCTTCCCGAAGGCATCACGTTGGGCAGCATATCACCTTTAGACGCACGCGACTGTCTGGTACAGACTATCAGTGCTCCACAGTCGTCACCTGCAAGTCCGGACATGAGTATTATGCTTGACGACTTTCTTGACGGTACGATTGCCCCTGACCTGTCTCCTTCTCAGTCCAAAGCTTGTTAGCATATTACCGCAATGTTTTTGATTTTTCTTTGCCCCATCTTTGCCAGAGATCATTTGTAACCCATCGCATCGATACTGGAGATGCTAGACACATTCATAGGTGCCCATACCAAATGTCTGCATCCAAACGCTGTCTCATTCAAACAGAAGTTGGGAAAATGCTAAGGACATCATTGTACCATCTGCGAGTCTTTCGGCATCCCCTGTGATGCTTGTCAGAAAAAGACATCTGGCGATTCTGTATCTACTATCAGCACCTGAACGAGATTACAAAAAAAGGATGTCTATCCCTTTCCACGAATAGACAATGCACTCGACTCTGCATGATGCAAGGTACTTTTCTTCCATACATCTTCGGTCCGGCTATTGACAAATTGCCATTGACGAGCAAGATGGCGGAAAGACAACCTTCGTTACGCCCGATGGGCTCTACCAGTTTAAAGTTATGCTCTTTGTTCTGTGTAATTCCCAAGTGACATTTGCACGAATGGACTCCCTCCTTCATGGGTTCATGTGGTCTACTTGCTAATGTTACCTTGACGGCGATGTTAATTTTTCGCCTCCATTCCCCAGTCATCTACAACTATTGGCTATTTTGCAGCTATTTCGCAACACCCAGCTTCAAATAAACTCCTACAAATGCCGTTTCGTGCGCCGAGACATCACCGTACTTGGCCATCTTCTTGATGCGGCCAGCATCCTACCTGACCCTGCCCAAGTACGCGCTACTGCCAACTTTCCAATGCCCTGTTCTTCACAAGACGTCTGCTCGTTTTTCTGGCCTTTGTTCTTATGTTTGTTGCTTTGTGAAAGACTGCAGAGACAGCACGGCCTCTTACATGCCTGCTAAAAAAAAATGTTCTCTTTACCTGGGGTCCTGCCCAAGCATCTGCCTTTTCGTAGCTCATCGCTCTGCTCACCACGCTGCCTCTGCTGGCTAACTTTGATCTGCTCCCACGGAAGTCTATACAGATGTCAGTGGCCATGGCATCGGCGCCGTTCTGGCTCAATGTCGACGTGGTCAGGACTGTGTCATTGCGTATGCCAGTCGCCTTCTTTCCACCACTGAGCAGAATTATTCAATTACAGAGAGTGCCTCGCTCTTGTTTTGGCCATGGCAAAATTTCACCCTTATGTGTATGGTAGGCCGTTTACCGTTGTTACTGACCATCACGCTCTCTGCTGGCTGTCTTTGCTCAAAGATCTGAGTCTCCTTGGACGCTGGGCATTATGGATCAAGAGTACTCATATACAGTCATCTACAACTCTGGCTGTTTGCATCGGTATGCCAACTGCCTTTCCCAGTACCCCGTTGACCAACCAGAACCTGCGCCAATAGACTACGGTCTTTGTGTGCTTGCTGTCTTTGAACTCAACATTGCTGCTGAGCAATGCCGTGACCTGGTCCTACACAAGATTATTGACTGTCTCGTTTCCCAGGCTCCTGATGCCTCTCTCCGCCTCTTTGTGCTTCTTGATCATGACACTTTACATCGTTGCAGTTTGCTTTGTGATGGTCCTGACCTCTTACTTGCGATTTCAGCACACCTCTGCTCAGCTGTTCTGGCCCAGCTTCATTATGTGGAAACAGTGGAGCACGTCAGCATTTCGTATGCTGACGTATGCTGACAATTGCGCATGCTGCCGGTTCTACTGGCCAGGCATATCCCGCTCGGTGCGTCATTACGTGGCCTTTTATGACCTTTGTCAGTGCCGGAAGAAGCTGCTACTCCCGTCTGCTGGCCATCTTCGGCCTCTCGACATTCCATATGAGCTGTTTCATCGCATTGGCCTCGACTTACTTGGCCCCTTTCTTCTGTCTGTCTCGGGAAGCAAATGGGCTGCCGTCGCTACAGACTATGCAATGCAATTTGCGATCACCCGTGCTCTTCCGACCAGCTGCACGACCGAAATTGTGGACTTCTTACTCTGTGACATCATTATCCAGCATGGGGCACCTCAGCAACTCCTAACCGACCAGGGCAGACAGTTTTTTATGGAGGTGATTGAGGACATTCTAAGGTCCTGCTAGACGCAACACAACCTGACCAAGGCCTACCATCCACAGATGAATAGCTTGACACAGTGACTGTACAATTATCGACGTGTTGGCAATGTATGTGTCCGCTGACCACCAGGATTGGGACACTGCATTGCCTTTTGTGCCATTTGTGCCATAAATGATTTCACATTCACAGCTCAAAAGAAGTGCTTAGGTGTCCTCAGACTTGTGTTTTGTTGTGTCTTTTCTGTTAATTAATTTTGTAATTAATTTACTTATTCATTCATTTATTTATTATTTCTTTGTACAGGCACTGCCATGCTGCTATACAGTGCCCGTATGGCATGGCAGCGCTTATTTGGGAAAATTGCTGAACACCATTCCGATTACTGGTAGGCACCCTGTTTGCAAGAAAAATGGCACTTGTTATTTTTATTATTGATAAAACTGATAGCTGTAGGCCCGTGTTGCAACTTATATTGAGTGCGATAGTACTTGTAATTGTCCCAAATTGTACAGTCCGAAACAAGAAAAAAACGCTCTATTTTACCCTCGTTTCAAAATAAAGTTTTCTACGAAGCAATATTCTTTACCAAACAGTTTTTCGCGCATTCTTGCATGACAGCTTCCCTCTGGATACAAAGGGGGGCTGTCAGTGTCCACGCTACACCACTGCTGGGCCAAGTCAATGTTGTGTGCTATACTATTACAATATTATTGGGAGATACTGAAGAGACGAGCCGCCGCGAGAACGACTATGAAGTTGGTCTGTGCTTTGGCACGGGCGAGTGTCGGCCTGGCTGTCTGGCTCCAATGTAAATAGCCTGTAAATAGCCTCTTTCGCCTGTGTCTTTCTACACGTAACATTCTGGTGGAGGTTAGCGATCCCCGTCCTCACCACGGAACTCCGAAGTGGTTGGTACATAGAGCTTGTCACTTCACCATGCCTCCCGGTGACGAGACTGCCTCTGCAACGGCTTCGGCTTGTCCAACTGCTCCAACCGTCACGGTTGCCCAACATCGCGACCCTGGTGTGTTCTCTGGCCTGGAGGGACAGGACGTTGACTGGATCAAGCTCTATGAACACGCCAGTGCTAATAACAGGTGGGACCCAACGATTATGCTCGCCAATGTCATCTTTTATTTCGGCGGCACTCCACGTGTGTGGCACCAGATGAATGACGACGAGATAACCAGTTGGGACAGTTTCAAAGAAAAGCTACGGGAACTGTTCGGCAACCCCATTGGCTGCAAGGTTGCCCTGAGAAAGGCTCTTGCATCTCGTGTTCAGAAATCTACAGAGCCGTACATTGCATACATCCTCGACGTCTTGGCTCTATGCCACAAAGCTGACGATGCTATGTCTGAAGCAGATAAAGTGTCACACATTCTAAAAGGCATCGCCGACGACGCTTTCAATTTGCTTGTTTTCGGCAACATCTCGACAATCGACGCCATCATTAAAGAATGCCGTCGCCTTGAACAAGCTAAGAGCCGCAATATCGCACACCACATCACACGGCTACCCAACACTGCTGCTACGTCGACATGTGAGGGTCGACCACGTCGGGCCACCACCTGTGACGACATCACCCGTATTGTTCGCCGCGAGCTCGAGGCCACCTGTTCGCCAGCTTTCTCCGCGTCGCCTCCCGATCCGCCAGCGACCACGATTGCGATGATTCAGGCCGTAGTCAGACAGGAATTTGAGAACATGAGTCTGAACTCCGTGTGTTTGACGTCTCAACCCAGTGTTCCCCAGTTCTCTACCGGCCCTCGTCGTCTCTGGCAGTCCTTTTTAGCCATATCTCGCCACAACCCGTTCGAATGGCGTACCCCTGATGACAGGCCGATCTGCTTCCACTGCTGTCGCATTGGCCACGTCGCTCGTCACTGCTACAACCGATGGCCACCACCTCCTCGGACATACGCCGCCACTTATTCCCGTACCTTTGGACCTTCTGTTCCCTATGCCACCCGCCATGAACCGACTGCCGCTGATGCTCCTGCTCTGAACATTAGCTACAGCCACTCACCCTCACCTCGACGCTATCAGTCTCGTTCGCCCCAACCCCGCCGCTTCTCTTCGCTGCCTATCGCCTCCCGGACCCAGCTGGAAAACTAGGCACTGCAGCTTCTGGAGGTCTCCGTGCATTCTGCCAGTACCATTCTTTCTCCGTGCATTCTGCCCTTATTGACGGCTCTGCCAGTACCTTTCGCCTTGAGTTGCCAATTCTCGCAGAACCTTCTGACGCACCCCAGTGCCACTTACGCCCCACTGGCTTTCTTCGCCTGCCGCCAAAGTCAATAGCCTTTATTGAACTGTTCTTTTCCCCACCAGTTCCTGATGGCGAGTACCTCGTCACTCCTCTGCCCGACATTCCACTACATTATGACGTTACTGTGCCTCACACTATACTTACTATTACTGCGAATCGCATTGGCATACCTATCTTTAACTTTGGATTGGCAAAGCAAATTCTACCGCAAGGTATTTGCCTTGCCAATGTTTATTGTCTCGGTGACCATCATGTGGAAGCGTTATCACCCGATGGTTCTTGCTAGCTTTGCAGGCCCCTCGCGCCAGCCTTGGGCGCCGATCCCAACATACAGAAAATGGTTGCGACGGACCTGTCCTCTGCACAGGCTGAAGACCTTTGCCAAGTATTATCGCTCTATCGAGATATTTTCGACTTCGACAATCGCCCTTTAGGCCGGATGCTCGCGGTCAAGCATCGGCTTCTTACTGGCGATGCTACACCTGTTCATCGACGACCGTATCAAGTTCCTGCTACAGAACACCGAGTAATTCAAAGTGAAGTGAACAAAATGTTAGATAAAAACATCATTGAGCCTTCTTCGAGTTCCTGGGCGTCACCTGTGGTGTTGGTTAAGAAGGACGGCACATGGTACACTTCAGAAGCTGCCGCCTTCTCTCATCTCGTCACTCTTCTAACCTCACCACCCATTCTCGCCCACTTCGACCCTGATGCCCCTACAGAATTGCGTACAGATGCCAGCGGTCATGGCGTAGGTGCCGTCTTAGCCCAGCGTCAGCATGGCCAGGATCGCGTTATTGCTTAAGCGAGCCGCCTCCTAGCACAATCGGAGCGCAACTATTCCATTACGGAACGAGAGTGCCTTGCTATTGTCTGGGCGGTTGCGAAGTTTCGTCCTTATCTTTGCGGTCGCCCTTTTTCCGTAGTCACTGACCATCATGCTCTCTGTTGGCTCTCATCGATAAAAGATCCTACAGGCCAGCTTGGTCGATGGGCTTTGAGGCTACAAGAATTTTCATATTTCGTGGTCTACAAGTCTGGCCGCCTGCACCAAGACGCTGACAGCTTATCACGTTACCCTGTTGACAACCCTGACTCCTCCAATATTACCAGTGCTGCTTGCGTATTCTCTGTATCACAGCTGCTCCGTTTCGCCAACGAGCAACGTCGTGACGCCTACATCAGAGCACTCATCGACCGTTTTGAACACTCTCCGGCCGATGCCACTCTACGCCTCTTCATCCTCCGTGACGGTACTCTGTACCGTCGTAACATTCATCCGTACGGCCCCGAGTTCCTACTTGTCATACCTAAACACCTCCGCTCAACCATTCTAGAAGAGCTTCACAACACACCAACGGCAGGATACCTCGGCATATCTCGAACCTGTGACCGTGTACGTCGCCGTTTTTATTGGCCGGGCCTTGCCTGTTCCATACGACGTTACGTTGCCGCTGGTGAACTTTGCCAATGACGCAAGAAGCCTTCCCAGCTCCCTTCTGGTTACCTGCAGCTGCTCGACATCCCTGCAGAGCCCTTTCATCATGTTGGCTTAGACCTTCTCGGCCCATTTTCGGAATCTACATCAGGAAACAAGTGGGTTGCAGTCGCGGCTGACTATGCGACCTGCTACGCCGTAACCTGCGCTCTTCTGACCAGTTGCGCAACTGATGTTGTGGACTTCCTTCTACATGATATCATTTTGATGCATGGTGCTCTGCGTCAGCTGCTAACAGACCGTGGCCGTACGTCTTTGGCCAAAGTCATTGACGACATCATGCGGGCCTGCTCCATACAGCATAAATTTACCACCTCTTACCACCCTCAAACGAACGGTCTCACTGAGCGTTTGAACCGCACCCTGCTATCGAAATACGTTTCAGATGACCACCGTGACTGGGACCTGGCTCTACCTTACATTACCTTTGCGTACAACTTTTCCCGTCTCGAAACTGCTGGCTTTTCCCCGTTTTACCTCTTGTATGGCCGAGAACCGGTAGACACTGTGCTTCCGTCCACCACAGCTTCAACTAGCGCTTATGCCCGTGATGCAATCGCCCGTGCTAACCATGCTTGTCAACTTGTGCGCATTTGTCTACAAGTGTCCCAAGACAAACAGAAGCAAAGCTACGACCTCCGTCACCGTGATGTCCATTTTGTGCCTGGCACCCTCGTGTTGCTTTGGTCACTATTGCGTAAAGTTGGCCTTTGTGAGAAACTGCCTTCCTGTTATACAGGCCCATATCGCGTGCTCCGCCAAGTGACCGATGTCACCTATGAAGTTGTTCTAGCCACGCCCACTACGTCCTCCGCTGTGACAATCATGTTGCCCGACTCAAGCCCTACAACTTTCCAAGTGCCTTAGATATTTAACAGCACAGTGACGGCGCTTCTGCTGCCGGGGGGTAGTATTACAATATTGTCGGGAGGTACTCAAGAAACGAGCTGCCACGAGAACGACGATGAAGTTGGTCTGTGCTTTGGTGCGGGCGAGTGTCGGCCTGGTTGTCTGGTTCCAGTGTAAATGGCCTGTAAACAGCCTATTTCGTCCGTGTCTTTCTATACATAACAATACGAATCACTTTCCATAGAAGAAGCGATAAGACTGTCATCATCCTTTTCGCTGAAAGAACAAAGCCCTGGTGCATTGCTTTCACTCGCTGTCCGAGTCAAGCAGTGGCTTTCTTTTTGAATGCATGCCAGCTGTCAGTGGCATATGCCGTTGTTCTAAATCTACCAGAAGGCGCAAAAAAGCGTGTGGTTCTCGAAACATACTCTTGGAGGGTCGACAACGTGTTACCATCTTACCAATCTATCTAGTAGAAAAGAAAGACCGCAATAAATGCACCCCTTCGGTGCCAACAAGATGACTGCCATCTATGTTGTAGAACATGAAGACTGAATCAATGCAGCCTTTGAGGCGCTGAAAAATTGTTGGCATCTATGTGGTAAAACAAAAAAGAGCGAAATAACAGCGCAATTTGCAGCCGTATATGTAATAGAAAAAACAAAGAACTAAGTGGTCGTGATGAGTTTGTCTAAATGTGTTTGAAAGCGAGATTATTGCTGTTGCGAGCTTAACTCGTCCAAATCAAAATGAACCAGGATCGTGTTCGAGCTGAGCTTGTCCAAAGCACTTAAGGGGTTAAACTGGGGTTGGGGTGGCAATATTTGAGCGTTCAGAATAAGAAACTCCACATTGGTGCTGTGCGATAGGCACTGTCTATCAAGAAACGACCCTAGATATTTTCTTTTCATAGTGCCGCCAAGGGATGCAATATAGTGTGTTCACAGTTGCCAAAATTGTTTAAAAGTGTTGCCATTGTGTAACAAGCTGTACCACCATTTTTGTTCTTTTGCCAGTTGGTTCACGCCACAGCGTTCATGGCTCCTTTTTCAACCCTTAGGTTGTAGAAATGCCTGACGGAAAGAAAGTGTAATTTGGCTTTAACGCGACGAATATCTTGACTGAAGCTGCAAACTGCTAACCATCATGCTAGAAGGTGATCGACATTGTTACAATGGGAAAGTAAACTTGAAAACCCACCTGAAGAGCTTGAAGTGTGCCGAACTCAGCAGCTGCTTAGCTGCAAGAAATCGGAGCTAAGGAGATTAGACTATTCTCCAGTGTATGTGTATGAATAAGGTTTGTTTCCCCTCCTTGAATTTGGGCTTTGGCATCCTTGGAAGTCCTTGAATTGTCCTTGCATTGTGAGTCTAATATTCTGTACAAACCCTGTAGTCGCAATGTTCTACTGATCATGTGCGCAGTTTCGAATCGTTTTGGGACACAATTGCCTTTAAAAGTGTTCCATTTGTGCTGGTGAATGTCTAACCCTGCTGCATAGTATCGGCAATTTGTCATATAGACCACTTAATTACTCAAGTTTTGAACAGACACTAGAAAGTTGCCATTCTCTATCGAGTGTGACTGTGGTAGTCAATGATTGTTTTAGCTGCCTGTGCAATAATGGAGGGAGTGCTTTGTATGCAAAATACTTTGTGCTCTTTTGACTGTATTTACGAGGGCAAACTACTCTTGTGTGTGTTGTTTCATAATGCTTGCTCATTGCAGCTAATGGGCTTAAGCATCATGGTTGTTGGTGTTTGGGCCTGGACTGAGAAGGACATTTTCAACAACCTGAGTCGACTTACTAACATTGCACTGGACCCTGCCTTTGTGCTGATTGTCATTGGAGGCATCACCTTTATTATTGGTTTCACTGGCTGCGTCGGTGCCCTGAGAGAAAATACCTGCCTGCTCGCTGCTGTAAGAAACCCTTTTCTACTTTCCCTGGAATATTTTTATGGGGTAGCTCATTTTCATGCACTTTTTACAAGTGCACTGCGTCTATGTGCGTATATGTGTATGAGCAAAAAATGTTTATATACATACCTGCGAATTCTCCCAAAATTGTCATAAGGTTCACCCACTTAGGCTTGTACAATTTTACAAATTTTGTGCCAAGCTTTACGAAAAATATTACGTTCACAAAATTGTTTTAAAGGCATTGGCACTGCGACATTGAAGAAAAAAAAATGCATACAGGGAAGAGATTGTGATGGTACCCGTGCTGGCATTTTATGGCAATGCAAGGTGCTAAACAGGCCTACTTGCTTCCAGCAAGTTTAGTCAAACGTCCTGAAGCAGGCTAAATCTGTAAAAGTAAAATCGCTAAAAAAAGTCACTGTGATCTAAACACACTATTGCTAAGTCTCTGCTGTGCCTAGCTTGCTGGTGCTCATGTGCTGTGTGTAATTATAAAGAATCACAAAGTGCGTATGTATCCGGCAAAAGGTGTGTGCTCAGGGCAGACAAACAAAAATGCATGCTGCTTCTTTTCTCCCACCCACCCTCACTCCTTCCCTTTGTCATGCATATTTTACAAAGTGCCAGTGAATAGTTCTAGCAAGTTCAAGGAGTTCATGAACTATGAGGAATGTTTTGCATTGCACACTATAGTGAACTGTCAGGTAACAAATGGTAAAGCTGTGATGAACAAGTTCTCTCAAATTTCACCTAGAGAGAATGTAACATGATTAGTGAAATTGGTGGAGATTGGCCACTATTAGCATAATGTTGCATCAGTTGCCTTAATTTGTGGAATCATTTTTGTTATTAACAAATACATAAAAGTTCCTTAAAGTTCCATAAAAGTTTACACAGATCACCTTGCCTGGGTACCCTCAGTGCACGTCTGAAACTAAAGCTCTTCTCACTTGCTTTATTTCCCTAGCTGTTGGTGCACTGTTTACCCTAGAGCTTACGTACTTGTTGATCCTGTCCGACTCTGTTCTTATGGCCGTAGCTGTGCAGTAGCACTATCGATGCTATTTATGAATTGTGTGAAATTGCTTTTGGCAGTCCACTAGAGTAATTACTTGGATTTCTTTTCATACTGTCATTGGTCACACTGGAGAGAATGGTTTGAAAAAAATATATGTAGGTGCTAGCTGTGTGTAACAAAGTCCACATGCCAAGAAAGCTTATGACACTTTTTTAGCAAACAAACTAAGGGTTAGCTAAGATTTTAGGATGTCATAAGCACACCAAGCACTCTATTATTCATGCATGCACCTAGCTGGCACCAATGTTTAAGGATTCATCAAGGCAAAAGCAGTGTAAACATGAATCTAGCTCACTTTTCGTTGGAGGTGCAAGGAAGTTAGTTAGCTGGCCTTCTACCTCATTAGAGTGCCTGCTGCTAAGAATGCCTAGGGATGCTGTGCAGAGTGCCAGCCTCAGGTTGCCATGCAAGATTGTTTAGCAGTGTGTGTTGGCTGCGAGATCGATCAGTCGTTGCCTAACAGGCACTGGCTGAATTACAGATAGTCTAGGTAGCTGCACTTGTTCGCTAGCATTACGAGCTTAGTTGTGTGGGTACAGCGTGCGCATCTTTAAAGACCGTTTCTTTCACAGTTGTAGCACAGTCGAAAATGTTGATCTGCATTTTTTCACAATGTACAGAAGCATTTAGCCATGCGCTGTTGTCTTTGTGCTATAGTAAGATCAGTGACTGCCTGTGTTCAGCGCCATAGTGTGTTGCTGTTGCATCCTCCGTTGGCCACAATCATCAATTTTATTGTTGCTTTGTGTTCGAAATAAATCGCAAGGAGAATTTTACCTGGTTCTAAACGAATGAAGGCACAGTGAGATATGAATGCCACACTTCAGCGACTTGTCATGTGTTGATCACCCCACAATCTGATAGAGTACCATGAACAAAGTGGTGTGAATACCACTGAGCTATAGAAGAAAGAATTGTAAACATGCAGCACTCATATCATATCGTGTCATGTACTTTTATTGCTGTAACTGCATTATGATAATTGTAATAATTGCATGGCTCTCACTAACGTGGTTACACGACTTGCCTTAATTAGCTATGCCTAAGGTTTACTTTCAATACCTAGTCCTGATGCCGCTACCATAAATTCATTTTGTCTTGCAATTAAATCATGGGCTTTTGTACATTGATTTGGTAGTCCAAAAGGAAAGCTAACATAGGGTAATATGTGAATATGATGTGTATGACGTGGGAGTCTCTTAGACACAGGATGTCATAACATGAAGTTGAAAGGCACCATTGTAAATTCCTTTCACTCTTCAGTGTTGGCTTCGGTATTAGCCTTATGGAAGCAGTAGCCATCCTTAGCTGAAATAAAACCTAATGGTTTTCACTTGTCAAATCAATACAACTTTATTGCATTGCTGTTGCACGTGTAGTCATGCAAGAGCAGCTTTGTATTTAAGTGGTGCGTTTTTAGTGCAGCTGCAATAAAAATAATCTTCTTTTCTGAACCAAGAAAGGTCATCCTACTGTCGTACTGCCTCTCGCAGTAGCCTGCCTACTGAAAAAAACCTTGTATGAATAGTCATTTTATTTAAAGAATGTTGCGGGTGCTGTAATGCATGTTTCATATGCACCGTTTGAAGGATCTTTTGGTATAAATTCGATGTACCTGTGGGCACAATAAAGATTTGAGAGTTAGCGCTCACCTCGTCCCATCCTCCCCTTATTTTCGTCGATTTGCGCTAAGTGGCCATAGTTCCTATGGGCCGTAGTACGTAGTACGGAGGATAGAAAACTGGGCAAGTTGGTGATAGCTCGCATATAACAACAGTACACTGAAAATGAAGACGAAGGATGGCTTGGGCATGACACAAGCGCTGTAGAGTGTGCATTAACTTGCTACTTCGTATACCTTTGTTACTTGTACCTTCGGGCTACTTATACTGTCATTCTGTAGGGGTACAGACTTTTTTATAACTTTTACGAGATTTCCAGAAAATGAAGTATTTAAGTTGTGCAACAATATTAACAGAGTAGGTGGAACACAAGCAAAACACACACAAAAATGCCTGATGAAGTGCTGAAACGGACTGTGTGGCTGAGTGCTAGTCCGCCGTTAAATGACAGTTTAAGGTTCTTTCAAGTAAGTAAAAGCGTTCTGCACATTTCTTGCATAAATGTTTCATAGGAGGGCAATACTATATGAATAGTTCACTGCTGTCAGCGCGTTTCATTACCAGACACTCTGGCTGGATTGTTCACACGGAAGTGCCACTGCCATGTACATTTCAATGAGTGCCACTGATCGCCTATCCACACTAATGCGGCAGTGGTGCTGTCAACTATAGCTCAATCTCGCTGCAAATATCCTAGTGTGTGAGAGTAGAAAGTGCTGACATGCCTTGACACTAGTGGGTGCTTGTACTGATGGTGCAGTGTGATCCTTCCATTGAAGTGCAGTGAAAACTTATCTAATATGGTGAAGATGGTTGCATTTGCACTTATATTATTCACTTGAGGAAAGGGAGCTATCTAATTACCCGCTGTGGTAGCTTAGTGCCTATTGTGTTTCGCTGCTGAGATAGAGGTAATGGGTTCGATCTCGGTAGCGCCAGCCACATTGTGATGGGTGCGCAGTACAGAAACACTCTTGTGCTTTGATTTAAATGCACATTAAAGAGTCCCAGGGGGTAAAAATTAATTGGAGAGTCTCCCGCTACAGTGTGCCTCATGACCAGATAGTGGTTTTTGCATGTAAATTCCCAGAAATTAATTTTGGGGCGATTAATAATTAAGAGATCATTGCAACAAGATAGGCTAGTTTGAAAGCAGTCACTGTGTATTGTGTAATACTTCCAATTTAAATAAACAAATGCAACCAGCAAGCTCTTGTATCAGTTTTTCATGCAAAGCTTGTCTTGGCTTTTTTGCCATTGTGACATTGCGACTTTCAAAATTGGTTTTAAACTAGGCTTATTGGAAATCATAATGGGGCATACTGGTGCTTATTAGATGTACAGTCACGAGCCAAATTTGGAGACCACAGGGCCTGTGTAAAACTTTATTTTCATTGCAATTTCAGCATTCAGGCTGAAATCAAGTGATAAAGCCTATGCGGCTCTGTTCGACTAATGTAATGCGTTGAGCTAATTCTATGTTACGTGACTGGGTAAGACAAATTTTTAATTTTTTGCTTAACCATGGTTTCAAGGCTTTGGCTACCGACTGTACATCTTGAGGTGCAATAAAATTTGTCTAGATAAGGGGGTGTTTTTCACTGTAAATTCGTGTTTTTCCAAGTTTGCTGCTGTTCCTCTGCGCTGACCCTTTGATATGTATTCACCTATTAGGGTCTCATTTCTAAGACCGCTTATATATATAGCGAGCTGTTTGCACCATAGCCCCCAGTCACTATGTTGCACTTTTTTGCAAGATTTTTCCTTTGTTAATATACTATGTTATGGAGCAAAGATGCACACAGCTCAATCTTAGTAATGAGTACTTGACACTGTTGTCTGGGCTTTTTCAGTACGCCATATTTTTAGCGATCTTGTTGCTGTTGGAGATGACGGCAGGCATTTTGGGATTCATCTTCAAAGATTGGGTAAGTGTTGTTTGTTCCTCTTGTGAAAAATTGTGATGGACTATTATTTGTAAGTTGCTTGTAATTTTTTCTAGAGCTTTGGTTTGTCTCAATAATTGTTTTGAGTTGTTCATACTATGTTGTGAGCTGTGTAGTTGGCTGTTATCCGGGCTATGTATGTGCATTTTTTCTATTTCATTCTTTGGTGGTTGCAATTGGACGTGCAGGTTATTGCGGGGGTGGATCATGTGTATATAAATAGTTCACCGAAAACGAACTTGTTGAGAAAGCATCTGCTGACCGTTTCCATGGGCATGTTTACCCTTGAGAGGCTAGCATAAAGACTGGGTAGTAAATGAGGTCGCTTGGCGAAAAATGTAGTTGCAGTTCCAGATATACTCGGGCTATTGGCAAGTTGTGTGCAGCCTATGTCAACAAAGGTCATGTGTTTTTATATGAGGTAGCTTAAATATGTGCCCTTCCTGCCATAGCCACACATATAACGCAGTGTAGGCAGTGCTGGATTCATGAAAGTATTCAAGAATAGACTCTAAGGTGGAGGGAGGGGTGCTGTGGCATCGTGCATCACCACTTTTAAATATAGGGGGATCCTTTTTACCATTTTTTTACCATTTTTTTTTACCAAATTCTTTTTACCATTTGCAGAAAACTTAATACCCAAGTGAATTAATGAAATAAAATAAGCCATTAGTGCTTACAATGCAAGACACTTAATTTCCTTTGCGTGTGGGAGAAGTGGAAGATAAATGAAGTCACAATTAGCCCCCTAGTACCCTAATTTCTTTATCTGTATGTGGGCAGGAAGAACTTCAAGTGACATAAGTAGCCCTGTAAAAGCTTGAAAGTAGCAGTTTTACAAAAACGTGTTAGTGTTTTAGTGGCATTCTTCACTCGCCCATGGAACAAGAATGCAAATGTGTGCGGAGAATGCTTAGTCATGAGCAAGCTAGTGGACTAACAGCCACGCTCTGTTTAGCATGCTTAGAGAACATTAACAGTATCTGTCAGAGTTGAAGTTGTGCACTAGGATTTTGTTGCTTATCCTACACTTACCTTGCACTCATAACTGCTACTTAATTTTGCCTTCCTTTAGGTTCCTCTACCATGAATTTTGTGCTTCAAAATATTTTGATTGAGTTTGTCAGGACATGAGTGCACATTAGCCTAGCTGTGCATTCTGGTAGATGTGCACTGCCAGAGGATCACAAAATAGAAACAAGCTAGAGGTTCAAACATGTGCTTGGCCTAATACAACAGAAGTAAATGAATGTTGCATTTTGGGTGTCACTTCTCTATTTATAATTTGCCTTTTAACAGGGTTACAATAGGATGTGTGACATTATTTGCAAAGTAACTATGTATCGCACAATTTGCACAGTAGCACAAATAGCATTTTTTTTTGCACCTCTCAGCACAAACAGATGATGCTAAATAAGCTGCTCTGTGCTGAACGCTTAGTTAAAATGTGGGAATTGCATGCTGCTTCACTCACATTATGTGTGTGAAATCTTCAGTGTAGTTGGCTGCTCAGTGTCACGATCTGCCCTGGTTCGTGAAAGAGGGGGCTATCGAAGCACCCTCTGTTACAGAGGCGCTCTACAGCATGGTGGTGGTGAATGATGCCTGCCTGCGAGCAGCTGTGCTCATCGGTGTCTATTTGGTGCGGTGACCAATGTTGCCCAACGAGCCTGGCAGGCCAACGAAGATTATGTCTGAGGGGGCATCACATGCATGTCACACCCCTTGCCCCCCAGTTTGTTCAATACAAACAAAATATGGTAGTCAATGTATAAAATAACTTATATTCACGCCTGGTCGAGCCTCAGCCGTGTCGACGGTGTCTTTTATCCAGGCGAGTAACGGTTCAGCAACCTCTGTGGTCGAGTGCTCCGCGTGGGCACCGGTATTGATGGGCCGGGTGTGGCAATGCCAGGGGCTGCCTCAGCCAGCCTCGCTTCATCCAGAGGGTCCGCAGGGGCCTGCCTTGAGAGTGGCTCTGGATGGAGTGGACACCGGCCCAACAGGTGCTGCTCAACTGGCAACGCTTGCCACCTCCGAGGTGGGCGGTGCTTCTGATGTGCTTGTTGAGGGTGCAAGCCAGGTCCCGAGGCGAAGCCTAACGTGGTTCCGTCTGGCATGCGCACGAGCAGCGATGAGGCACTGGCAGGTGATGCCACCTGTCCAGCGGACCAGGGTGGGCAAGGACAGAAGTTCCTGGCAAAGGCTGGAGCTCCTGACTCCGGCAAAGGCCCGGGACGGCATCCTCAGTCAGTAGCCAGCTTCTGCTCCAGCTGCTTCAGGAGCGCCGTGGATCGGAGGTCCAGATGCAAGACGTCCAAGGGTGTCTTGACCATCCGGCCCAGCAGGAGCTCACAGGGAGCACAGCCAGTGACATCGTGGGGCGTGGTCCAATACAGGAACAGTATCTGGCCAACCTGCATCCGGAAATCCCTAGCCTTGCTCTTCTTGAGCTTTTCCATGATGGTCTGTACCACCTGCACGGCTGCACCGTTTGAAGCAGGGTGGTATGGTGGAACCGTCATTAAGCAGATTCTGTTCTTGTTAGCCAGGCCAGGTGCTCTGTGCTGGCGAAAGCAGGACCATTGTTGGACACATTGATGTCTGGCAACCCTTGGGCAGCGAAGACTTGTCGCAGCGCTGCAATGGTCGTGCCTGTTGATAGAGTGGCGACAGGCAGAACCTCCACCCACTTCGAAAAGGCATCCACCACCACCAGGACGTAATGGCCCTTGAAGGGCCCCCCAAAATCTACATGCAGGCGGGACCAGGGTTCCTGTGGGATCGGCCAGGGGGTGATTTCCACATGACATGAGGCCCGCTGATGCCCTTGGCAGACTTGGCAGCTCTGCACCATGTGAATGATGTCCTGGTCCAGGCCAAGCCACCAAACATGGGACCGGGCCACCTTCTTTGTCTTTTCCACAACAGGATGACCCGCGTGCAGCAACTGCAGGACCCTGCACCAGAGAATTTGTGGGATCACCACCCTGGAACCCCGCAGTAGGCAACCCGGCAGTAGGCAACCCGGCAGTAGGCAGCCCTGCTGGAGGTTCAACTCGGCGGCCTTGTGGCTATAGGCCTGCTGAACCAACTCCTTCTCTCGGGACACCACCTTGACCACATGAAATAGGAGTGTGTCCCGGCTCATCACCTGTGACACCGCAGATATGGAGAGCACCTCCGGGTACGTGTGGTCCAGCATGAATACTTCAGCAGGCTCGGGAACAGCAACAGGCACCTCTGGCAGAGGCAGGCAGCTCGGGGCATACCGTCCTTTCCCGGACGGTACACAAGTTGGTAGCTATAGGCTGCCAGCCTCAAGGTCCAGCGTACTACTCGAGGTGATGCCTGCACGGGAACCGCCTTGTCAGGCCCCAACAGCGGCTTGTGGTCCGTGACCGTCTCGAATTTCCAGCCCCGCAAATACTGGTGAAAACAGTCGACCCCGAACATAAGGGCCAGGCCTTCTGTGTCTAGCTGGCAGTTGTAATGTTGCTCTGCAGCATGAAGCCGACGAGATGCAAACGACACAGGGCGTTCTGGCCATTCTTGTCTCGGTGCGCCAGGACGGCTCCCATGCTGTACGGCAATGCATCTATATGGTCAGGACGATAGGCTTGGTCGGATCGAAGTGTACCAGCATTGGAGCCTTGGTGATTAGCTCCTTGCTGCGCTGGAAAGCCACATCCTGCTCCTTACAGACCCACTGCTGACCATTTCGAAGCAGAAGATAGTGGCTGTAGATGCGCCGACAGGTTCGGCAGGAATTTCCTTTAGAAGTTGATGAGGCCGAGATAGCTCTGAAGCTCCTTCTTGTTGTGCGGCTTAGGCACCTTAAGCACAGCGTCAAATTTGTGGGGGGGCCGGGGCCAGGCTGACCTGGGAAATGACATGTCTCAGATACTCAAGACTGTGGGCCAGGAAAACACACTTTTCCAGCTTCAGCTTGAGACCGGCGTCCTGCAGTCGTGCCAGGACATTGTGCAGGTTCTGCAGGTGGTCCTTGTCGTCATCGCCGGCAACCAGGATGTCAAAGTACGCCGCCACATGCCTCATGCCCTTGAAGAGGTTGTCCATCTCCCTCTGGATAATGGCTGGGGCTGAGGCCATGCCAAACGATGAGCGCGGGTACTGGAAGAGCCCCGAAGTTGTCAATATCGTGGCCTACTTCCTGGAGCACCAGCTGCTGGTAAGAGTTTCTGAGGTCAAGCTTGGTGAACTTCTGTCCCTCGGACAACGCTGATCAGAGATCTTCAATCCGGGGCAGTGGGTACTTCTCAACGGTAGCGATGGGGTTGATGGTAACTTTGAAGTCCCCATAGATCCTGACACTGCTCCCTCACTTGAGGACTGGTACGATGGGAGCAGCCCATTCAGTTGTCTTGACGAGCACCAGGATGCCCTCTCGCTGTAACCGTTGGAGTTCCTGGCTGACCTTGTTCTTCAGGGCGAATGGCAGTGGGCGAGGCTTGAAAAAAAAATGATGTCGGGCTCCCTCAGGTACATGGATGCCAGCTGTCGTGCCAGTGAATGTGCCCACTCCTGGCTGGAAAAGGGACTTGAAATCTGTGAGGAGGCTTGGGACGTCTTTCACCACACGCAGGATCGCTTCCTGTTACTCTGGCAGATGGAACGCCCAGTTCGTGAACCCAGTTTTGACCCAGCAGTGTCGGTGATGACCGCTTGGTTAAGTAGAGGGAAGGATTGCCTCCCTGTTGCCAAAGCGAATGCTGACCTGGGCTTGACCCTGGACCTGGGAGAGCTGTCCAGAGTAGCTGCGCTGCATGACACCTGAAGCCTCAACGGACGCGCCGGCGAAGGCACCCTCCGTTAGAGAGATGCTGTGCTCATCGGTGATTATTTGGTGCGGTGACCAGGGTTGCCCACCGAGCCTTGCGGGCCACCAAGCCTGGCAGGCCAAGGAAGATCATGCCCGAGGGGGCGTCACATGCTCGTTACACGAAGCCCTTCAGAAGGTCATGTCTCAATACCGAAATGAACTCTTTGGAGAGAAAAGCACTACCTCAGCTTCAACAAAAAGTTGTAGCAGATGCATAAGCCTAAAACAGGAAAGCAAAGGCAGTTCAAGGTCTTACAACCAGAGGGTGCTTGCAAATAACTGAAGCTATTCCATAGTGTTAGCATCCAAAAAGTAACAGCATAGGTACATAGGAAGATGGAGACTTTAGGTGATCAGTGGGGGGAGAAAAAGAAATCTCTATGGAGGCAATGTTTCAACAAGGAGATTTTTCTTGTCGTTTGCCTGGAATTTTATGGTAGTGTGATGGTAATGTATATTTGTAATCATTTGATTTTCACAGATTCTTGGGAAGCTTTATAGAAAGTGTCAGAATTTTACAACTGTTTTTCAACCAGACGAAAGTGTAATACACTTCAAAAAATTGTGACGTAAATTGTCATGTGTACCTGGTTCCAGAAATTGTGGTAATTTCTTCTTTTCCACCTTGTGTGTCATTGCCATTTTTGTTGTCTGGGGCACTTGAAAAATGACAATTACTGTTGAAGAAAATCTCCTCGAAGCAGCAACACATGTAATAATGTGAAAAAGTACACTGTACTGAAGCCAGTTGTCGTCTCAGAGGACAGAAGGTACCATTTGCCCTCACACTTGCAGCAAAATTTGGCAACTTAGTGAGTCGGATACCTACCGCAGAGTGAGTTCATCCAAAGTGACCAATGTTCTTCTCTGGTCAAACAATCTCAAAATAAGTCCTCTGCTGCAGAGTAAAAAAATGTGCTTTACATTGACCTGTGGAATGCTCACTTAGTTCTTCTGGGGTTCTGGAGCAACCTGGTTCCGTTATTTGTTCCTCTCAATGATGCACCACAATTCTTGGTGACAGTGTCTATTTTCAATATCTGCAGATCAAATCTCAGGCAACCAACGGCTTCCAGGCTTTCATTGTGTTCTACAGAGACGACCCTGACCGTCAAAACTTGATTGACTGGATTCAGGAACAGTGGGTGAGGATATAGTTGACATCTGAAGGCCCTCTAAAAAAAAAAAAAATTCAGGCATACTGGGCACATTTTGCTATCTTGGGCAATACACCTTGTATAGCAAAACTTATCTTGTTTGTGAATTACGGTAGGCTATCTAGACTTCAAATGATTTCAAATCAAACATTGATGCATTGCTGTGTGCTGTACAGTAACTGATTTATTACCCACCTTGGTTTCTTAGTGGCTTTGGTGTTGTGCTGCTGAGCATTAGGTCGCAGGATCAAATCCCGGCCACGGTGGCTGCATTTCGATGGGGGCGAAATGCAAAAGCACCCATGCTCTTAGATTTAGGTGGACGTAAAAGAACCCCAGGTGGTCAGAATTTATCTGGAGTCCCTCACTAAAGCGTATCTCATAATCAGATCTTGGTTTTGGCCCGTAAAACCCCATAATTTAATTTATAATGCTTTAATTTAAAGCAGCCATGTTTGATAACATTTGAAAATGACTTCCCACTTTCTTGGGAACAAATTTTACTTCAATTGTTGCTTAGTGTTGAATTGCACCGTTAAGCTGTGCTTACTATTGTGAGCAAGTATTCCTACTGGTGCTATAGATTTGAAGGGTGCACATTATTTTGTCAAATTGTATTGAAGAGACAGAAGATGTACTGCAGATAGGTGATGCTAGGCTTGTGGCCACATTTGCTTTCATATGTTCAGCTGGGATGCTGTGGTATTGAGGGCCCCAAAGACTGGGACATGAATATCTACTTCAACTGCTCAAGTGTGGAAGTAGGAAGTCGTGAGGCCTGTGGCGTTCCATTTTCCTGCTGCAAGAGACAACCAAATGTAAGTGTAATGTTTTGTCACATTGGCTTATTTCATCCTTAAGCCTTTCAGTGTCGCTGACGTACCCGTACCTTCTCCACTGTGTAGTGAGGACCATACTTAGAGTGCATTTGCCATTATCGATGTCATTTTTTCTCTTCTGAATAGCCGAAAATAAACTTGTGTTTATTTTCGGCCCCTCACCAGATTTGGGCATTGCAAACAGACAGGCAGTGTGTGTAGATCGCATTGTGATGATAATTTCTGCAAAATATTACATCAATGTATACTATGAAAACAGCTGAAAATTCCAGCAATGTCTCCACGCAATTGTCCCAGAGGAGCTGCTGTCTTTGCCAGCAGTGATGTGGCAGAAATTCCTATGAAGTGCAGAGTGCACGAAACCACCAATAAAAATGCACCATGCAGCAAGAATGGAGAGAAAAAAAGGAGCTGGAGTAACATCATGTTTGCCTTCGGCTCCTATATAGGGGAAAGCATGGGAGGAATGTTGCTTGCGGGCGCTGGTCAAGGCAATGGGAGCGAGTTACATCTAAGTAGTTTCTGACCGCATTAACAATATAGTGGGCCAGTTGAACATTTTAATGTCTGTTTTGAATGAATTTGTGTGGAGATGTAAGAGCATGGATTGTTGGAAATAGATTGCACAAGGATGGTGTGTAGTTGACGGCTCCTATGTAGCGTGAGAGGAATGTCGCTTGTGGGCATTGGTCAAGGCAATGGGAGTGAGTGACATCTAAGTAGTCTCAGAACGCATTAAAGATATAGTGGTCCAGTTGAACATTTTAAGGTTTGTTTTGAATTAACTTGCGTGGAGATATCAGAGCATGGATTGTTGGAAATTGACTGCACAAGGATGGTGTGTAGTTGACCCACTACATTGTTAAAGTGCTTTGAGACCACATTAAAGATTAAAGTGGGCCAAGTGAACATTCAAGATTGATCTTGGATTAACTGGAGTTGTGAGTATTACATTCAGAAGCTAATTCTGTCCATTGAAAATTTAGTTTCACCACGTTTGTTGCATCTTCAGAATTATGAAAAGTGCACAGCTTGAAATTTTCATTCCCCAGCAAGTTCTGTCAAATTAACAAAAAGGGGACACCATGCGAGAACAGTCCACAGGAATGGTAGATACGAGAGCACTATTTCATGTCTAGCATACTTGGACTCATCTATTGAACCACTTAAAAAATGTGCCTGATGTTAAACATTATGTAAGACAGTGAATGAAGTTCACCCGCTACGTAATTAATACTGGCACCAAGAGCAAGAAGTTCCTTAACACTTTTTACTAAAACACATAACACGTATTATTCAAACCTTCAGCTCAGGTTCAATCAAGTTTTTCAAGGTGTGTGGGACACATTAAATATTGTTTTTATTTATGCTTTGGCTTTCGATGCATTATCTTGGTGTGCACACAGTGCCTGAAGTGAGTATAGTAGAACCTCGTTCATGAGTTTTGGGAAAAAAATGCAAGAGTAACGTGCTAACTGGGAAAATGCACGATCCGAAGTAACTAAAAAAATTTGACAGACTCAACTATTGTTGAGATTACGTAATGCGAAGTGTCGCGCGGCTTGTTGTGGCTGCATGAGACGCCCACGCGCGTCCAGCTTGTGGTGCCCCTGCACCACGAGACGCACACGTTTTGTTGTTTTGTGTGGGTTTCTCACCCGTGCTCTTGGGACACAGGAACGAAAATACAGTAGTGCAAACAATCATAAGGGCATTTATTGCACCTTTCATAGATCAATGCCTGCTAGCCAAGTTGCTATCCACAAAACATGCCAGTGGGCACGCGACAAATTGCGGAAGTCCGACTCATCGCGACTGGATAACGAGCAAATATGTTCGCCCCATGCTGGACACCAACGCCTGGTCGTTCGCGCATTCGAACGATCGTGTTCGTCCATTCCGGGGGTAGGCTTTGTGAGACGGTCTCACAGAAGCATGGATTGGCGCACATGCAGAACGTCCTCTTGCCGATTCTGAGCCAAAGAGGAAGAGCCTTCTCCTTTCCACGCCCAAGTAACCCTGCAGTTAGGTGGCGTTAGCAGAGCCACACTTGCGCCATCTCTCGCAATGCGCTTCAACCACACCGACTGCCGCGATCACCAAGCCGCGCGGCGAAGCCGGATTACAGGAGACGGGAGCTATGTGGGAAAGCAACATATTAGGGGACGCATGAGAGTCTCGCATCCCCACATTTCCTATTGCGTGGTTTTTTAAGAGGCCGACGGGAAATCGAAGTGAAATCGAGCTCGCGGGCGACCCCGCATCCCGCCAAAGTGAAACGTGATGCCCACATGCCTCTCAGCAGGGAACGGCGGCACGTTTGGATTATCGCCTACTAAAAGCATGCAGTAGGCTACCAGTGGCACTACGCGCCACACACTGTAAAACAGATAGGTGAAGATGCTTATCGCAATAGGTTTGGCGGCGATGGCTGTGAATGCGGCATGCGACGACCCAGCTGGAGATATGCTGGTGCCGGAACAAGAAACTGTGCGCGCCGTCATTTTAATGTGAGACGGGAGACTACATATTGTTCTCGATCGCGCACGCCTCGCGCCTTTTCTTGTTCACATCGGATCTATAGGCTGGAAAATGTATACGATCGCAGTCTGCAGGAGGGAATGGCGGCGCGTTTCAGTTATCACCTAGGAAAAGCTTGCACTACGCTTCCGATGGCACCATGCACTTTGAAATAGATAAGCGAAGAAAGCATCTTCCTTATTCATCAGATAGGCGAAGATGCTTATTGCAATAGGATAGGCGATGATAAGCTGTGAACACTGCACACGACGACCCCGGACAAGATTTGCTGGTTCCGAAATGAGAAACTGAGTGGGAGCCGGCGTTTTCATGTGAGAAGGGCAGCCGAGCATTGCGATGAAGCTGCCGTGGCAAGCAGCTATATACTGTTCTCGATCGCACGCACCTCGCGCATTTCCTTGTTTACATGGAACCTAGGGGCTGGAAACTGTATCACATAACCATAGTTTGGTGACGTACTCAACTTTGGTGCGAAAAATTACGTTTTCCGGGAACGTATAAACCAGTAAAAAATGAGCGTAACTCTGTTGGGTCATTTTTTGTTTTCCCGATTGCAAATGTTGGCACTGGGAAAACACACGTAATGGGAATGTATCAGCGAAGTCCTATTGCATTATGAGTTTTGTATTGCAAGTTGACGGTGTGAAATCATTGTGCACATACTGTGACATTGTACTATTGTGAAGAAAGAACGTCTTGACAATATTTCTGCTTTGCTTACAAAGAACGGACCTGTCAGGCTAGTGACATTCCCATATACCCTTTCATGCACACTCACTCTTTCTACATGGGCCGTTACGATCTCTCTCTACACTGTAAGAAAATGCATGTTCCTGTTTTTATTGTCCACTGCTAAAGGCAATAAATATTGTATACTTGAAAATACCTTCAAATTCTAAACATATGCAAAGTCCAAGGTGTTAAGGGCAAGCACCACTACTGAAAAGACTGGCACTACCACTGACGTTGATATGAGGGATCCTGTGGACGCAGCTGCTGTGTCAGAAGCGCAGCAGTCTGATAACAGAAATATCAAACTGGGCAGGTTGTTAATCTTGTTTGTTGTCAGTGGGATGCAAAAGGTGATCGGGGCACCTTTCGTCCTTCTCTCGTCCTTTTCTGGGCCCAGCGTCCAGACTGAACCAGCTGAGCATGTTTTATTCGTGCTCACCAAGTTACACATGAGAGGGAATGGACTCTGATGTTCTGCATTGGCATGTGATCTTTGAGACCAGACCAGTGGCAAACATGCCACCTTGTTGTTGTCATAGTTCTGCTGCATTATGTGGTGTAATCTATATTACCATTCTAAGAACATTTGGATTAAACTGTTTACAAAGAGAAACACTGATAGAAATCGTAGGTAATGCCAAGTCAACAACACTATGGCAAATATCCTTCGAAGGGAACCTGTATACACATAGCAGCATGTATACAGGTTTCTTTTGAGGAAGCTTTTTATTTGGTCTCCTCTTCAAAGTCCTCTGGATTTCAAAGTTGTCTGCTTATGCTGCGAGCTGTCTTCCTCATCTTCGGGGAGCTGCTGTGGTGTTGGAAAAGCGGGCTTATTCCTCACCCTGGAGGCCCGGGTTCGATTCCCAGCGAGAGCGAAATTTTTTTCTCATCCTCGCACCTGTTCTTACCTGTTCATGCATGTAGTGTGTGTGACCATGGTATGTGCGCTGATCCTGACAATTGGGGCTTCTCTTCTCCCCACGAAAAATCCACAAGGAAACTGTTTTCTAAGGTCATAGCTGGATGGCAGGCAGGTGTAACACCGTTTTGTGGGAGGAGCCTCTACTGGATTTTCTCCTTGTCACTTTAAAGGTACTTATCATGATGCCAAAGTTTCCTATTCTTTTTTGTCATTTAAGGAACACTTCATGTTGAATGCTGCTCTTTCTAAAGCTGTTTGAACTGTGTGCGTGCTTTCATCAGTGAAACGCAGCGCGAGGTATTAGTGGCTGTTGTTGTTTTAGATTACGGATATGCTGTGTAATGTTTGCTGTAAAATATCAGTTGAAGTTTTGAAATGTGAAATGTTTGAATTCCAGGAGCTCATAAAGAACAAACAATGTGGCTATGATGTACGCAAGGCTGAGTATGTAAGTCAAGTATTCTTTTTCCTCTTCCGTCTTTTGGTAGAAATTCACCAACATAAATTATGCCCTTAAGCCAGTGCTTCCCGAACACTGAAATCCTGTGACCAACTGTAACAGAATGTCAGTCTCTACCATCAGGTAATGAGTATTTATGCACAATGCTTGGTGAAATTTTAACAATTGCAGCGAGTTGGGCTGTGCTCAAAAGCGCCACAAAAATAAAATGGCATTCAGTTCAGTAACTGTTCTTAATTGACTAGTGCGAGCATATTAAAGTGCAGCTTCTCAAAGTGATGGTGAAAATGTGGAAACGCTGCTCTGATTCAGCTGCATGTTAAGCAGCAGCCTCTACTTTTTTTGGGGTGTGCAAATATTCGAAAAATAGATATTTAGATCTGAATATTTAGTGGGATATGAATATTCGAATCAAGTCGAATATATTGCTGGCTGTACGAGCGCAAACACAGTTCTTAGCATTTGTTGCCATCTAATCTAAGAATATTGGGGCGATTTTGTGCTGAATTTTGCGACGATTTTGTTCTGGTAGCGAAATTTTACCTGTAAAGCACCCTTAGCCATTAAACGCCTAAACTTTGTGGGAAAGTCAGCATCTCAGTAGCAAGGAGCATGGGTTTGCGGATAGTGAGGGTGCATATATTTTTATTTTTTTGCAGCATCATCCCCAATTCTGAGCTTATTGCTTGACAGCAAGTGCGATGAGTGACGACTGGCACAGGGTGAAAAGCCTCTGATTTTATGGGCATTTGATGCGGTATAACAAGGCACAGGCTGCTGGCAAGGACAGCTAGTGGGAATTACTAAATTTTCCAAGTTAACATGAGCCAAGTACACAATGTTTTAGGTAACGGTTTACCAGTCTAGATTTTTTACATTTACATTGTAATTGCAATGTTCCAAAATTACGAATTAACTCAGCTTGCTAATAAATGCAAGCTACGGCAAGTATTAGAATGCACACACTAATTAGCATGTGCATTCAATGTTTGATTCAATATCAGAAAATTTTGATATTCACACACCCTTACTTTTTTTACCAATGCCACGACCAGGGAAGCTAAGCTAGCATGAATACTCTTGCTAAAGGAAATGCAGTTTGGGAAGCACTTCGCTCAGACTGTTTCTGCTGCTTGTTCCAACTGCACGAGGATTTGCATTTTGTTACAACTCTGTGGCTTCTCATTCTTTGAGCATGCCAACTACGCAATTATCTTTGTGAATTATATCTGTTTTTCAGTGCACATTTTCCTCCTTAGTAGCCAAAATTATGCACTCCATTTTAGAATTTACATTAAATGGCCCACCAGTAATTATCTGAACAAGGCTAGAATTATTTTCCTACTGAGATTCACAAAAATTATGATTCGATGAAGAGCTTGTGTGTCTAATCTTGGTAAATAAGTTGCAGTAAGGGATTATAAGAGTTATGTTTGAAGCTTCGGAATCTTTAGTGCACATTCGCAAACAAATGTGTTTTTTGAAATAGTGGCCTCAGCAAAGTCAGAAATGTCACTGTGATGATATTATCAGGAATGCTGCACAGCAAGAAGCTGGTACAATAATTGCTTGCACCTTTTCGAGTGAAATACTAACTAGGGCTTGGTGTCGATGAAAAATCTTAACCCAAATAGTCGGGACCTTTTAATCTATTAAGGGCAAATGTACTGTCTACGTAAGTGTGTATTGGTAATGCGCTGATATAGTAAAACTCCTTATTTATGTGCTTGTTTTCCTTGTAGCAGCTCTTGATGGAATGCACTTCTGGGTAATACAGACCTTGAAATTTCATTCATGCACATCTTCATGAGATGTGCATGAGGTTTCATGTTTCAAGTTTCATGGAGCATTGCTGCCACTTCCTGCGTTCAGGTAGAATTGTGCGTATCATGTGTCCCATTTCATTTGCTCCCATAAGCAGCATTTATAAACTCATCCGTAATGTATTTTGTAATAACCATGTTGTTGTTGAAATTTGTGGCAGCTTTGTTTTATTTGGAGTGTTTCAGCATGTTTGTTGATTCTTGTGTATTCTGTACGCAAGTGGCATGTTTGGCTGTGTTTTTTTAGTGGGTGAATAACGATGGGTGGATGGTAGGTGCGACTAACAGTGGCGTGCACTTGGTTGGCAGCAACGGGACAAGTCTCACGTGATCTATGAGAAAGGTTGCCTGCGAGCTGGGGAGGAGTGGATCGAAGCTAACCTGGTGCCAGTGGCAGGGGTGGCCGTGGGATTGGCTGTGCTGCAGGTACCCACAAAAAACCCTTTTCAGTGATATGATAGCCTCACCAACAGCTCACTGGCATTTCTCAGCCATACCAGCATTACCAGGCGTTCTGAAGCCATGATTAAGAAGCCTAGTTCACTTACCTATATATATATATATATATATATAATTGGCTGTGATGCATAATACTGATAATTTAGAACTAATTAGTAGTGAGGGCGTGGTTTCACACACAAAACAGTATGTAGGAATAGCTTGACATGGGGGACAGCAGTTGTGCCTCTGCAGTCTCGACAACGAGACTTCTTCTGCAACTCAGCTTCCTTTTGCAATAATGACACTGCTAAAAAATTGCTCTCTGCTTTTGCTGGGTGTAACTAGTCTCCATAGCTAGTATCTATAGAATTCTCAAGTTGAAGTTTTTGTTACCTGTGGAAGTTGTGAATAGTGCCCTGGAATCATAGCCTTTATCATAAATCTGTGCATCAGGTAACTTCAGACTTGTTTCTTCATAAGCAGCCTTACCTGCTTGTAGAACCTTTTTTTGTCACTAACGCATTTTTGTGTACTTGTCATGTTGATGCGCCAGCTTGTTGCCTTTCTCTTTAGATTGTTGACACTTCCATCTCTTGCCCCAGAGGCAGCAACTAATGGTGAGGTAGTTTGTTAATAGTGAAGATTACTAGCAATTCCAATAACTTGTGAACTTTGTAAATAAGTCATCACACAGAAGGTCAACATTTGTATTTGCTGTAGGTGCTCAGTTCGAGGATGAAATTTGGGCCTTGCCTCAAATACACTGCCTGCTTTTAAGTATACTAACTGTCCAAATGCACTTTCCACCCAGCATTCCATTTGGAGATGATGGAATTGAAAGGGCTTGTGATCCCATGGAACCATGCCTGCCTCATATGTTACCCTCTTGGTTGTGGTGGTGGTGTTTGTCCAGAAGACTGTGTAATGAGGATTGCAGGCCCTAACAAGATGACCCCCTTAAAAAAAAACTCCTGTTTGGGGATGGATGCTTGAAGCTCACGGTGGCAGGTAGACTTACATATGGCAGCTGTAGTATTGATTGAATGCTGCAGTAAGTATTGATAAGCTATCACTAATCATGGCTCTTTTAGGACAAGTCCCAGCGTTCGCGACTCATTTATGAGCGAGGCTGCCTGCAGGTTGGGGAAGAGTGGTTAGAGGTGAACCTGGTTCCCTTGTCGGGAGCACTCTTAGTTGTTGCCTTTGCTCAGGTCAGTGGGCCACGTGGCTTCTATTGAAAACTTGAAGTCTTGTTCCTGGATTTACTTTATTTAGTGTCCCCTGTGTCTTTCTGGTCATATTAAGAATATTTTTTTAATATCTTATAGCCACTAGTACAGTGGAACCCCGCTGATACATTCGTATCATTCATATTTTCGTGGTCCCAACCTAAATCGAATTGACTCCCATGTATTATGTTCCACTTTGATACATCGCCATTCTGTAGTGTTCCTGCATCTTACCTTATGGTTGGATGCGGCACTCACATAAATTTACTGATGCAGCCATCTGGTATGTTACAACATGTGACCAAACTTTGCAATATGCAACCAAAGTTGCACAAGCCAGGTGCTGCATAAGCATATCACGAGAAAATTTGCACAGAGCAATTGGCGAAGCACCCGAAGGAGTGTGCATTGGTTGAAACCTACCAGGAACCACACACACTGGGCCAAATCAGCTGAGTGCAGGGCTACAAGCCAGCAAGAGTTATTATATACATTGCATAATTGCCAGTTTGCTTTAGGCAGCTTCTCTGCAATAGAGCTGTGTTATGCAATGAAGCATACACAAAATATTTCAGTGAAGAATATCGAGTTGAAAGAGGCCACTGTCGCAAAACATTGTATGTGTGCCTTAATTACTCCTGATGATGAGCGAAATGAGAACAAGGTTCTCGTTTTCCTTATCGTCTTGAATTTCCACCTCCTGTATTCCCTGTGTTTTCCTTTAATTATGCATGCTTACATGTGCCATCCCCAGTCACTTTACGAGCACTGGGACATCTAATAACTGTATTGGCAGTTTTTCAGCACCGTTTCCGGCATTGCTGTGGCACTTTTCGACCTTCCTCACTGTCACGTTTTCCCAGCTGTTACATTCTGTTCCTGCAGTTCCTTGAAAAACGGATCAATGGGGTTATACTGTATCACAAGTGCAATACATTTCTTTGCTTGACAGAAACATATTCCTGAATTTATGTTTTCATATTGACATAGATTTTTTAAGTGTGCATATTTGTCTTCAAGCTGACATAAATGTTTCTTGCTACCTGCACAACATGCAGTGAAACCCTGATATAGTGAATACAATGGGATTGGCAAGAAACATTTTTTTAAGTACCGTTTCAAATTAAATTCACAGTTGCTGTACAGTCAACGACCGATTTTTCGGACCCTCTAGGGAACGTAAAAACGTCCGAAAATTCAGGCAGTCCGAAAAAATGAATGCATGCCAAAAACGCACCCTTTTTCTTTTTTTCTCAGATCTAGAGGTAAAGGGCCAAGTAACAGGCTTCCGAAACCCTGCCACAGCATTAGTGAAGTGGCTATAAAAAGAGGCGTTCAAAAACTCTGTATGCAGCCGACTGCCGGTTTATTATGTACATGTGCATCGTCGGGCAGCCGGTGTTATTGCTGCAGTGGCTTGAAGAACTTGTTGATTGTTGTTTTGACGGCGTTCCAGTTGCATGCGATCATATTCGCCTCGATCTGAGCAAGGGTCATGTCAGCACTGTACACCGACGAAAGAGTCAACAGCGCTTGCGTCAACTCGGCGCTGTAGGCGGCGCAGGCATTGGCTCCTCATTTTCAACATCGGAGTCATCTGAATCCCCCACAACCTGACGGACTATTTCCTCGTCAGTCAGTTCTGCGCGGAAGTCGAGCTCGTTGTCAGCGTCAACAAACTGTTCAAAAGTTATTTCCGTGGGTATGGAAACCCCAGCAGAGCGGAGGTCGTTGATCATGTCGTCCGACGGTACTGCTTTCCGCGCTTCAATGCCATCGGCGAGGACGACGAAGACGGAGTGGGCGCCATCGAAGGCAAGCGAAATCCTCAAGTTGCGAACAGTGGAGTTCGCTGACGAGCGTCGAAGCACTTAGGCCTAGCGTCGCAGAGCACACTTGACACAACAGCACAACCACACACCACGCTAGCCAAAACGTGGCCTGCGCAAACAAACAAACAAAATGGCGCCGCTCCGGAAACTCTGCCGGAGGCGGAAGTGCGGCAATGAACATAGCCAGCGTGGCCAGACCAAATCGGTGTGTGATGGCTAGATTCGGCTAGTTGTGGTTCAAAGCGGTGATATGCTTCGGCTGCAAGTGGATTTCCTTCGCAAGGGCGCTGCGCGAGGAGCCAAAAGACCTTCCGTCCGTCAAAAAGTCCGGAAAATTGGACGGCGGGGGGTTTGAGCGTCCGAAACTTCAGATGTCCTTATACATTGATTCTATGGGGCTCGTGGCGGTGCCGCGAAGACGTCCGAAATATCAGGCATGTTCGAAAATTTGGGCGTCCGAAAATTCAGTCGTTGACTGTATAACAGCGAGCAACAGGGCTGGTGTGGATTGGAATTGCAGTCGTGCCTGGATATCTGGTGACAATTATATTAGTTGCATGCGTAATGATTCACTGTCTCATGCAAGTAGTAGATGCATTTGGGGTTGCAAATTTGTTATATTGAGGTGCCACTAAACATACACAATTAAACTTTTGCTCAAAATATTGAAATATTTTGTGTTTTGAAGTTCATAGTACTGAAATATATTAACATTATAGAACGATACGCTATTGGCTGGGGATTTTCCCAATTTTTCCTAATCTCACAAATTAAGTACAGTCAAACCCACTTATAATGATGCTGGTTTTAGCAATACAGTCGCCGAACAATTTTCCGCATCATGCAGTGACCAAAAAATAGTCTGCAAAATCGAAGTCTAAAAACTCGTTCAGCCAAAAAATTTGAATTTGTTAGGCTTAGAACGGCTTAAAATATCTCTGATAATGCCCTGCCTCATCCTGTGCTTGGAGGCGATCAAATTTGCTTGGACTTGCACAAGAGTGATGTCTCCATATACAGTTTGACAAGAATGTCACCGCATTGGATATCTGTGGTCTCCCTTGCCAGAGATCACCATGGAAATGAAGAAATGAGCCACGTTCTTTCACACCACTTCACTCTTGCGAAGGCTCACAAGGTGGTGCCGATCGCACAAATGCGAAGCCATACGAACACACACAAAGATGCAACATAGTCTCTGAGACACCTGCTCTGCGGACACACCAAGTGCAAATAGCAACCAACACTTTAAAAACAAGTAAATAATAATGGATCCTGCATTAAGTGATTATCACGATGGTGCTGACTGAAAAAAGAAATAAACAAGATGCCGGCCCTTATAGCGTTTTGTCAGCCAAATAAGAGTGGCCATGGCCTCTGAGACTAGAGAATGTTGCGTGTTTTCTATTGAAAGCACGCACATTCCAATCTTGGAGGCTATAGAGCAGGCCACTGGAAGCGAAGCCAGCGGAAATCCAACATGGCGGCCCTAAAGATCGGGTAGCGTCGCTCGGAAAGAGTGGTTTAGTCTGGAAAATCTGAACTTTGGGGCCTAAATTTGTGCGACATATCATTCGCAAAAACTCATTAGCTCTGTGGGAACCCTGATGGTGCTTTTATGAAGTCCGGAATATCCATCAAGTTCAAAAAATCCATTGGCAACTGTATTATATCAGTTGCAGCTGCACCGTCAACTTCTGTATGTTTTCTATGGCTTACTATACTGCCCCCATGCTGCATTATCGGTTATAACGATGAGGTCTGGCTATTGAGTGTCTGTGCATAAAGGTAATGGAATGTGAAATTCTTGAAAAGAAAGAGGAATTGAAAACTACTGCGTGGTTTTCCCACCTTCTCTACTTCACCAGCCTTGCGCGTATCTGTCCTGTTGTGCTTCCATTGCTCCAAACACTAACGGGCTGTGTACGCAGCTTTACATCGTGCCACCCTCCGAAACATGAATTGACCGCGCCAACTTTGCTGACAGTGCTGGGCCATTGCTTGACGCTGCTCCCAGATTGCTCGCTGGCCCCTCATGCTGCGCACACTGTGCAGTTCTGCCAACAGATTAAGCTGCTCGTGCTAGTCTTTGTCGGTTTCGTTGAAGTCATTCCTGGACACGTGGTTTTTCTGCCTTGTTTGGCTCGCCGCTGAAATGGAAGATGGCTGATCTGCCCACTGACCATCGGCAGTGCACAACGTTTACGGTGAAAAGAAAGCGCGCTGCTATAGATTTGGAAATGAAGTGCTTCTAACCGATCAGGTGATCGTCACGAACATACTTGCATCGGATAGCAACAGTGGCAGTGATAGTGACGATGGCAGCAATGGCTCGGTAGGGCAGGCTGCCTCAGCGTTGTCCTCGCAGGAGGCCCTGGTGTTGATGCAGTCCCCCTGGGGGCTTCGTTTTCACGAGGGACCTTCCACTGCCCTACGCAGAGCACCTGGATTCCTTGGAGAAAGATGTTTGCAAGTTTCGCGTAAAGCAAGAAAAGCTGACGGATGTGGGGTTTTCTCATGCAAGCCAGCATGGCGAGATGCTTGTGGCGATCTTGCCCCAGCGTTTCTGCTGGATTTCTCAAGCTGAAAGGCTGCTGCGGCAACCTGCTCACATTTTTCTAAGAGGCCCCTTTTTCAAGCCACCAAAGCGATGCCTCGACAGAGTTGGCATGTCACTTTCCGCCCGTGACCCTGCTTTGAAGTTATTGCAGTGCCATTCTTGAATGCCGTCAGCTGGGGCTTGTTACACGCTATCTGAGTGCTCGGGAGGCTAAGTTAAACAGTTAAACGAGTAAGCGGAATCAGCAGCTGGATGGAAGAAGGGGGTAGGGAGGGGATCTGGCCTCCCTGTCATTATAGGTTTCTCACAACAGTCCTGCTATCCTCCATTTTGATTTTTTTTTTGTGCAACCTGGTTATAACAATTATTGGTTATAACAGTGGAATTTTCAGGGTGCCTGAATATTGTTATAAGTGGGTTCGACTTAGTAACTTTGCAGTAATGAGGTGTCATTGTATTGCTTTGAACAGTACAGTGCTTGGACATGACAGATGTAACTTTCAAGTGGCACAACTCACTATGGCAGCTTGCACAGCTAGCTGAAGTTAGTTCTGAGAGCTATTGAGCAACAAGGTGAATGATGAGAGCAAAAAATGTTGAGCATTGTGCCATGCTTTTCGATGGACCGTTGTGTAGGGGTCTTTATAAAAGCTGGGCATTGCCAGAGAAATGCAGGAGCTTCAGACAACACAAGCTTCGATAGGGTCAGATCACATTGAGCGTTCTTTGCATAACATGTGCTGATTACATTAGCATAAAGCTTGGGCTAGTGCAATGTGTTCCACTGAGGAAACGAAACGTGTACTCTCTAGTTAGTCTGCAATCATAAATGAGAACATGCTTGTACCATAAGCATTAAAAAATTTACATTTTTACCATGGTGGCACTGCCTTGCTTCTCCAGTTCTAATGCATGAATTGCTGTATACAGCCTACAGTAAAAGCTCATTAATTTAAATTCCGCAGGGATGGTGCAAAAATCCGAATTATACAAAATTCAAACTAATGAAAGTCAGAAAATATCACTCGGTTAAGGCATCTTTAAAGTCCGACGTAGTGTGAGCGTGCATGCTTAGCCGCAGCCACGGAGCAAGAAACATTTAGGAGTGGAAAATCCGCTGTTTGCGGTGACCAGAAAAGGTCACAAGCCCGCGGAGCCGTTATCATGCTGGCGGCCTGGAAAGAAATTACCGCCGTTGAGAGCATGCCGGAGCCGCCTGCCCGGGCGCTGCATTTTTTTTTTTTCGCTGCGGCTTCTACGATGCACCGCATGGCGCCGCCACTGTATACGGCCCCGTCGGCGCATACAACAATTGTGACCTTATCTGGTCGCCCGCGCTCGCTCGCGTTGACGGGAGTTTCACCTCCTAAATGTCTTACTCCGTGGCCGCAGCCAATGCGGTGCGACGTGCCTGACGTCGATATGGCTCTTGCTCCATCCGCACGTTTGTTGCGCCGACTGTGCCGACCCACAATGCATGGTACGGAGAATAAAGGTGGCCATGCCGCTTCGCCGACAGTTGGAGACAGCCGTCCAAAGCAGCGAGCGGGTTGCAGATCGTCGTGCGCATGTTCCGAAGAGAGCAGCCGACGACGTGATGGCATGTCGGCTGGCGCAGCGCAAGCGTCGTAGCGTGACTGGCTACAAGTGACGCACGCCAAAAACGTTGGACTATAAACGTGCCTTTGCGCCGCCGAGAGAAGTGGTTCATGTTGAGAAAGGAAAGGTTAACATTATTGTCTGCAGCTCCTGAGGGCGCACGGCTCAGCGCCAACAGGGGAGGAGAAAGCGGGAGAAAAGGAGGTGGGGGAGAAGCACTGCCGATGCTCAGTGCAGGAACAAGAGCTGCACTCTAAAATGCACTCTCAAAACGCACCACAACCTGCTGCGACGTTGGTCTCAGTGGTGCTCTCATAGCAGCACCAACTGCACGCTGCTGAGTCCCACTATACATATAGGTGGCATCCAAACATGTATCACAGCAGTGCTTTCCTTTGAGTAACAGCCACGAATCCTATGCTGTTTGGTACTTCGAGCACTGATAAACGTCACGGCCGCCATGTTTCAAACCGTACCTAGTGCCATTTCTCAGCAGAACACCGCGTTGAGAAAGCGCATAGCCTCCAATATGTAACATAAAAAGAAAGAAAAAAAATATTAAATACTCAGCGCCGTGTCTACGTTTTTATCTTGAAGGTCTTGAGAGAGGGAGAGAACCGACCTGCAAAAGAGGCGTTGGCCTTGCCTGGTCAGGCGCAAACGCGTCTCTCTTTAATCGGGCCTAAACAAAGGGCTGCAAATTGAAAGAGCAAAGCTGCGCGGTCCGCGTGGCTACACCACCGTCGTTGACGTGCTCCCATGCACTAGCACTCTCTCCATCCACGATGGCACGGAGTTTGAATTATCAGCGGTGGTGCGGATTTTAGTGTGAATTAGCGGGATGCGTTACATATTGGTTTCAATATATTGTTGGACGGACAGCTGCTTCAAATTATCCAAAAGTTAGAATTAACAAGTTGTGAATTAACAAGCTTTTAGTATACAACATGGGTATTTGGCGTGTATAAAAGCATTCTGCTGTCAGTTCTCTGGTGGAGTGCCCCTGCAACTTTGCTCCTTTATCTCTTGTATCCTGTGAAATACGAAGAAGCATGAAGTGGAGACTAAGTTTGGTGACCACTGCAGCAAGTCGTATGGCAGATCAGAGGTCTGTTATCCCACGTAATCACCCAAGTCACCGTGACATAGTTTAGGGCCCACGAGATCATGCTGGGATAGGCACTGATTTTGAGCTGGTTGCATTAATGAATAACATACAAATTATTTGTCATGCAGTGGAGAAACTGAGGCTTCGCATTTATGCTTAAGTTTCTATTCCTACTCCTTATTCCTATTATATGCACACACACTTACAAAGAAAAGTTTTCTCAATATTCCTTCAAGAAACTGCACTTCAATTTTCAGACCAAACAGAAAGGTTAATGATGTAATGCTTTGGTGTAAAATGATTAATACAGAGTTTGTTTTATTAAAGCACCAGCTTATGTGCTTTCGTTGAGACAAAATGGAAAAGTAGTCATCTCATGATATCTTATATCATTTAAGTCTTCAGTCAGAATGGTGCACTTTGCTTTTGCTCATTTCCTGATTTACTCTGACATGTAAACTACTTTGTAGAGATTTCACGAAGCACGAAACTTAATATATTTTTTTAATGTAAATGTTATATTTGAAGTTTACGTTTGAAATTAGTAGCCTTTGCAACAAATAGTTTGTTTAAAAAATCTTGGACAGCTAGGCCTGTAAGTCTCTCCATTTTAAAATGCCACAGCCTTGATATCTGTAAGTCAGTGCCATTTGGATCAGTAACAGAATCAGAGGAAGAATAAGGCCAGAATGCATAAACCTTAGGCTACCAGTCTGACAGAACCTGAAATAGTTCATAAAGTTTTGTACAAGGTCACAGGTGGTGTCACTTTCATCAAGAGCTCCTTTCTTTCCCTCCCCTCACCTGCAGATTCTGGGCATATGTTTTGCCCAAAATTTACGGGCAGACATCTTCGCCCAGAAGGCGAAGTGGCACTGACATCCGCTGCACACCTGGGCCAAGATAGCCAGCCGAAGGTTTCAGGGCCCAGAGTGGCGCCACTGACTGGCCCCACACCTGCAGCTGCTGCCACCAGGGCTGACAGCATCTGGAGCAGCCAGCATGAGCAGCAACAGCACAGACGCAACCACCAGGTGGCTCTCATCACCCTCTTCTGAGAGTCCAAGCACATTACCTTCCTGGAAGCTAGTGGCAACAAAGCGTGTTGTTGGCCTATGCTATCTTAACTTGCAACTGACCAGTGTTCGACGTACTGTCATCAACAAGATTGTAAAAACTGGCATCGTGGGACTGAGTGGTGGGTAAGGTTAATGTCAGGCTCAAGGCAGTAAGGATGTCTTGAGGCTTGGACATTTGAGCACAAGAGGTTCGACAAGCGCATCTTGCATTGTGCAACTTTGTGTATTTTTCCATGTTTGGTAGACTGTCATATAGTGTGTAAATTTTGTATCTTGCAATTTTCTAGTGGTTGGGACTGAAAGAATGCTACCCTCCTATTGCTTGTTGCTTTGTGCAAGAACTGATGTGGAATAGCACAAGATGCACCATTTCATCATGCAGCAGCTGTCACAAGGTGTCTTCTACAGCTATTCCAAACGGTGTGAAGCCTGGCAGGTACATCTCCTCCCACATTTGCCGCAACAGAAGGTATCTGTTAATGTTTCTGAATTCTGTGAGACAGCAGTGTGACAAATTCACTTGTGTGTTTAATGGAGATTATTCTCTGTTCATAGTCGTGAAGGTCATTTTAGGCTTAATATTCTAACGGGAATAGGCAAACAAACTTTCCCAGCCTGATACTTCTCAAGGACTTTTGACATGAAATAGTACCTTCTTCTGCCATGTCATTTTAATGCAGATACACTGGCTATCTATAATTTCAATGTACATTCCAGCACTTTTACAATACTTTAAGGGAAATTGACCTGGCCTAGAGGATATATTTAGTGAACAATGAACATGGTACAGGAAATGGCCATGAGGTTTACAGTGACAGTGAATTTAGTATCTCGTTTCAATCAGTGTTCATGAAAGTTGTTTCCATGGGCTCTTTGTAGTTTGTTGTGTTGCATGTTAGTGGTGCACTGTCTACTTGTAATTTTGTGGCTTTCGGCTGCTTCAGGAAGACATTAGATAGCTAGGCAGAGGCTTAAACCTCCCTAAATTTTGAACATATTAACATTGCCATGTCTTGCATCCATATTTTTTTGTGTGTGTGTGGCAAAGAAGGTATGACCATGCACTCCAGATGTGTTAACACAAGGAAGCACAACATAAACTGGTGGCTGTTCCGACTACACTGGCATGGTATCCTTTTCTTTTGCTGTTGACAGTGAGCACTATGCTTACACAGTATGGGGAAGGACTGTCGTACTTCATACATTGTGAATTTCTAAATAGTGATACAAGTGGTAATGTATGTATATCTTGCATTTTAAACATGCTGAAAGTCATTAGTTCAAGACACCTTAGGCTTTTGCCTGGGCTTGCTTACTTTCAAATACTCATGGGTGTTTCAGCCAACTGCTGATACGATGCTGGTTTACATGTTATGGATTCTTGTAGTGTAACTGTCAGGTTGTTTCATGGTGTGATGGCAGAACCTGTGCTACAGCAGGTGTACGTATGGGTTCTGCCATTAAGGTATTTGCACTCAGCTCAGGCTTTTATGGTGGCTGACTGTTGTGTTCATATTTTGCATGTGAAGAAATGTGCACTAGTATTTTACATGTGGCAAAGAGGTTGCAGTTTTTATGCTGCGCTATTGTGGCCAGATTCTGCTACTACATAATAGAAATTGGGCATCGTTTAAGTTCTCGCCTGGTATCATTTTGTAGAGAAACTACAACTGACCCTGCAATAATATGAACGGAAGGAAAATCTTGATGCACATGTCTTCCATTGCGTCCATTCGAACAAATGTGTTCCCTTAACACCAAGGATTTTTGTATGTAGACTGTTAAAAAAAAATTTTTTTTCTAGCTTTATGTGTGACAGGCTGTCTTTACGACCTGAACACATTAAGGTCACCATTATGGGTCTTTTGACTAGCAGCTTGTATGCAAAAGTTCTGTCATGTGCACTAGTATCAGGTGTGTTCATTTTATGTCAGCGAGACATTGATTCCTGTTCTGTTTTCTATAGCACTGACTTCATAAATATGCTTTAGGTTAGGAGTTGCCCCCTTGAATGTATGTTTTTGTGGGCAGCTGTCCCTATGACAGACAGAATATATTGCTGCAAGCAAAAGCTAGGGGGCACTATTGCACTTCATTTTTTTGCACATTCACTTAAGTTGCTAGCATCACCCAGTTGTAGCTTTGTCTGCTTAGTTGTGCCCACCTGTGATTCTTTGTTCTCAGTCCACATAAGTTATCCTGCTGCATTATCATTGCCCATTATTGTGGCAGGTTCAGCATCAGTGGGCAGGTGTGGTTTTTGCTCAAAAATGACTGTTTCTTTAACTTTCCAATTTGTGTAAGGGTCCAATTGGCACAAAGTCTGTGGTGCACAACCAGACGTGTCATTTCTTCTTGCAAGGCAATGCATCACCAAAGCTTTTTCCCTTGCATTGTCCTCTGAATTCCTTGCTTGGAAGTTTTCTGCCACTGCTGATTGTCTTAAAGAAAGCTTTGCTGAAGGTGTTCTTTTTTTTATTAAACTTACAATAATGGGTTAAATCATGTTGTATGTTTATATTCAGAGTTTAAACATGATCCTTGTGCAGAACAAGCTAACCTAGAGCATTTTAATCACTGCCGACTTAAGCTCTCAATATTAGATAGTAAGGAAGAATATGTATGATATACATATAGGTGTAGATGTGAGCTAGCTTTGTGACCTTTATTGAAACATCAAGAGAACTTGATGTATACTCCAGCATGTCAGTCTCAATGTACAGTTTTGCCAGTTTGTGACAGTCCTGTGTGACAGTGTTTGGTTCATGTAGTCTGTATTTAGCTGAGCACCTGCATCAGGCCTTAAATGATTATATCGCAGTGTTGGCAAAAGCTGCTATTTGTGACTCATTTGCAGGCTTACAGCCTTGGAAGGTGCATACACTGGTGTTCTGCAGAGTTAGCACTCTAGTTGGCGTCTGTATGAAGTGTGGCTGCAGCAATGGGGATTTTTCAGCCACTTGCCCTTTTTCAAGTCGCATGGGGCTACAGTAGCAATTGTGTATTTTAGATTACATATATATATTATATATATATACAGCACTTCGCATCAAATTGCTCCTTAGAAAAATGATTGGGAGCTTTGTAGATGAAGTTGATCTATTTGAATTTTGGGAGCTCTTGTGCCCCCCTTTTTTTTTCTGAATCTTTTTTTTATGATTGCTTGTGTGAAGTTTTTCTGAATTGTGCAGACTTTGTCCTGCACATGCAACTGTGCTCAGTGTACATAAAACACAATGTGTACTCATCTTGTTTGTATGCCTGCTCTATTTATTTGTGAATAGAGTTCTATATGGGAAGTTGACAAAGGATGTCTGTCATCTGCACTGTCACTAGTCATGTAGAATCATATATTACCCACAAATGCGACTTACGATTGTCAACAATAAACAGTGTCCTTTGAAGTTTGAAATAAGTGTTTATGTCTTTTTGAGTGAGACTGCATAAAGCGTGTTTGTAACAGCCATCAGTCAGCAAAAATAATCTGGTGTATCGCTACATGTTGGCAACAGGAATGCATTCTTGCAAGCAGCAGTAGCATTTGGTGCTGCTGCTGCCTGCAGCAGTTGATATGAGACAATAGTGGGCTGATGACCTCAGCCCGGTGTCTTGCATGTGAGGCTTTTTTGTAGTCTCTTAACCCTTACAGTAGAAAGACTCTCTTCTTGCAATATCTTGGTGGAACTGTAGGCGATAGTCTGAAGACAGAATGGACATGCTGAAGTTGGCAATTCTGCCCTGCTTCATTTTAATTTGCCATTGCAGACCTCTGCTTGGCTGACCTCTGCATTTTGTGCTCAAATTGATGACCTCTCTTCCACATAGGAGACCCATTGCTGCCTTTCTATCAACATTTGCAGTTGCTGCTGCGAGTATTTGCAAGTGTAGGGAGTAGAACACTGCCAGAGGCACCTGCTTCTCCTCCTGCAGTATGTACAGTATAACTGCCAATGTAATGGCGCTTCGCCCCTGTTGTGCAGACCATACCATCTATCATGCGACTTACAAAAAAATTTATCCCATATTAAAGAAAAAAAATTAAAATTAAGGTTCAACCAATGCGATGGAGCTTTCTTCACTGGTCAAAAACATTGCAAAGGTTTAATCCTATTTTTTCGTTAACATAGATGACCCGGTATACACAGGCAGTCGCCTGTAAAACTGCAGATACCTCTATATCCGACTGCACCAAAAGTACACTATAAACACTTACGGAGACTAATCGTCTAAATAGTACAGTGAATAAAGTAGTGGTGCATGTGATATGCAGGAGGACTTCAGTTGAACTTTGCAAGACAGTTGGAGATTGTGAGGTGATGGACACAGGACACCTGTGAAAATGTTCAGATAGTCGACTTAAGATATAGCGAACACGAATACATGAATACATTTTGCATTTGGTTGGTCACATTTCATTTCAAGGGAGTGTTGTCCTGCTGTAATGAATTCGAAAATGCGAGATTCTTGTTTGCACGCAACTCAAGATATGTATTGTGGCAGCGAAAAAGTAAAATGAAGTCGCTGATAGATTTTTTGTACCTGTGATGCAGACTTCCCCGCAACGCTGTACTTGCCCCCTAGAACCAATTATATAACGGCAACCGAAAGTTCGGACACCGCACGGTGTACTGTTTTAACGTTTCCATCCACGCGCGCAATGCTGCAAACATGGCGGCCGTGAACAAAGTGCACCTTCAGTTGCCGACGAAATGGCGCTGGTTAGGTCTAACAGCTTAGGCACTGCAACTGTGACGAAAATTTGCCGGCAGCCGGTGAAATGGCTGGCGACAAGTCGCGAGATCGCTGTCATTATGTCTGTACTCGTAGACACCATAGGCGATCAATAGTCTACGGGCTAGACTTATGGCCGTTGTAGTGAAGTTTGGGACCGCGTGCGGCCCATTCAAACTTGCATGGGACATTTTCCACGCATGTGCTGCGCGTTTTGGCCAGCAGCTTGGCTTGGACAATGCCGGCGTGCCATCGTGCCGATCCTGTGGCAAGGTTTGGGACCCTGGCATGGTTATGGACCTTAGCACGGTGCAAGGCACGTGTATGTAATTTAGTGTTCGCACGTCGTGTGTGGGGACAGCAAGCCGCCAACGGGCCATCAAAATCTGCTGGAGGCCACATAGACCTGAGTGCGATTATTTTCCGGCGATATCAGCGTGCATGCTTGTAACGAATATGGAATATGACGAAGGCATTTTCATGCCAGATTTAACTCCTTAAAACAAGGTTCGACTGCGCACAGGACACGGGTAAATTCCTGTGTTCGTGTCTTGCTTTGATGCATTGCTTAACTTCTGCTACAAAGCTAGAGGCCCGTGTAAGTTCATTGGCTCAGAAATTTGTTGAATACTATATGCTTCTTGCACAACACTATTGCATTCGTGTTTGTTTTGGCTTATGTTTTACGTTGTCACGACCGCCGACATGCCAGGTGCTGGCGGAATCGATAAAACCGCCATCACATGGCATTGCTGCGCATGCTTACAAACGTGTGATATGCAGCAGATGTACTTTTTGTGGAGGACTCCTCGAGTGTTGTTACGCACTTTCTACACATGCAACGATCACTTATTTTGCAGCCATTGCAGGCAACGATTTAAGACAGCTCCGCAAGGCCGTAGACATGGCAGGCTCAAGCCCTCTTATTGTCGCAGGGGACTTTAATGCCCCGCTTCATGTCTAGGGTTATAAATATGATACCAATAAGGGTAAGCATCTCTGGCAGAATGCCATGGATCTGGACCTGACGCTGATCACTGACCCTAACTTTCCAACTTGAATCGGGACTTCCACGTGTAGAGACTCTACCCCTGATCTCATCTTCGTCAAGAATGTGACTGAGGCTAAATGGAATAACTTGGCTGAGAATCTTGGTAGTGACCACTATATTTGTGAGGTCCAGCTTTCTATCGTGAGTAAAAAATGGCACGAATTCTCGTACACCAGACTGGGATAAATTCCACAAGCTTCGGGAGGAGCGGCCTCCCTCAGATTCCCGACCTACCACAGAGCAATGGATGGTTCAGGTCCAAGAGGACGTTCGGCGTGCAACCTAAGGTCTGCACCGACCTTCCTGTTGAGAAAATGGATAACAGGTTAGCCCATCTGTTAGAAGCCAAACAGTCCATTCTCAACAGATGGAAGTGTCAACGACTTAATCGTAGGCTACGCAAAAAGATATCTTGTATTAACACATCAAGAAGCATTGTGTAACCCTCTCTAAACACCAGTGGGACGAGGTTTGCAATTCGATAGACGGCCAAATGCGCAAGGTTAAACTTTGAGCTTGCTTAAGCATCTGCTTAACGAGACCAATACTAACTCTAATCAGAGGCATGTCATTGGTGGAGCCATACATGAGGCCGCACGAATGCCCTCTGAGGACGAATTAATCCGCACGCTTGCTAACAAATATCTCCCAGTCGGCTCAGGACGGTCTCCTGTACATCTCGATTACCAGGGGCTAGGCCAATTCCTACCTGGATGCGGAGTTTGGCGTTGAGGGGATCGGTTCTACATGGATTCAATGGTAGATCCGCACCACGGCCGGATGGCATCTCCAACAAGGCGTTGCGAAATCTGGATGACAAATCAATCGCATACCTCACAGAGGAGATTAATGAAGTTTGGAGGAATGGAACCGTCCCGTTACCTTGGAACACTGCTCTTGCAGTACTCATCCCCAAACCTGGCAAAACACCTAGCGTTGGCAACGTGATGCCCATCTCGCTTACATCCTGTGTGGGTAAGGTAGCGGAGCACGCGGTTCTGAATCGACTCTCCTGGTTCCTGGAGAATAACGACATTTACCCTCATAGTATGATGGGATTCAGACCAGGTCTATCCACACAGGATACCATGAAACTGATTAAGCATAAAATCGTACCCAGGTAGCACACAAAGTCTTGAAAACGTCGTATTAAGGGATTCAACGTCTGAAACGGATTTTTGACCAAAATCGACGCATCAAAGACGTTCCAAACAAGATAGCTTAAAAACGAGGGGTGAATACGTTTTGATAACGTTGGAAGCCAGACAGCTTAAAAACGAGGGGTGAATACGTTTTGCAAACGACTCAAAACGCCACCGCCACGCCACGGCGCGTCAGCCTCTTTAGCGGCTTCTACAATATTCAACAACCCATCAACGCGATCCAACCTTGCGCAAGGTGGCGATACCGTCGTCAAATCATGTGACCAAGGTGGCCACGTGATTCGTGATGCCGGGTAGCCGGGCGAGCCGGGGCATAGTCGCGTCGTCATGGCGTCGTCGCGTCACCGCACTCGCATTGCGCTGTGGTGTGTTTGCGGCTGTTCTGAACGTGCTGCCGCTGCCCTTTGCTATGTAAGTGTTGCAGTGTTTTGCTGTCAAGAAAACGATATTCTGTGATCAGTTTGGGTTGTGCGATATGTTTGTGTGGTTTTAATTTGGAAATCAGTAGTGTTTTCAATTGTTATGTGATCAAGGCGGCCACGTTATTCGTGAAGCCGGGCATAGTTACGTTATCGCACTCGCATGGCACTATGGTCTGTTTGCGACTGTTCTGAATGTGCTGCCGCTGCCCTTTGTCATGTAAGTGTTGCAGTGCTTTGCTGTCAAGAAAACGACATTCTGTGATTAGTTTGGGTTGTGCGATCTGTTTGAGCCGGGCATAATAACGTTATCGCACTTGCATTGCGCTGTGGTATGATAGCGGCTGTTCTGAATGTGCTGCCGCTGCCCTTTGTCATGTAAGTGTTGCAGGGTTTTGCCGTCAAGAAAACGACGTTCTGTGATTAGTTTGGGTTGTGCGATCTGTTTGTGTAGTTTAATTTGGAAATCAGTAGTGTTTTCAATTGGAGGGCGCGGAGTGGAGGGCACTAATCAGCTCTTCAAGTTCATTGTCATGTTATGTGAGGCGCCTTTTCACTGACGCTGTAATTAAGGCGTTAAGGGCAGTATAAGGACGAAAGTTAGAGGGACGAAATCGTGCCTGTGTGTCCCTAGCGTTGGGGTCGGCCGCTATGCGTGATCCTAACAAGAAAGCATTTTGCAGAATGCGAAGAAAGGCGGCAAAATTTCTGTCTGTGCGCACCTTGCCGATCTCCGCAATAGAGCCATCATCGTGGTATTTTAGTCTCCCGTTTAGCAAGAGTGTTGCAGACAAGGGAACTGGTTCAAACAGGCTTTTTTTTAATGATTCACTACTAGTGCGGTATCCCAAAAGGTGAGGTCAAGTGCTCGCCCTATTTTCTTCCCTCGCGCTACAGCGCACTGACAGAATTTTGCGTGCACCATACCGTGCTTTTATCGTTTGCGCTTCATGTTCTCGATTGTGTTTTCGCCCCCTTTACCCACGTGATGGGTATTTCATGGTATTACCGGGTACCACATGTGTCCATATATTCTGTCCAATATATGAAACGGCCAAATTCGATTTTATTTGACGCCTCAAATGGTAGTAATGTATTGAGTCCCTTGTAGCTTTGTGCTTGTTATCAATTTTACTATTTGGCGAATGGATACAGCATGTACGCTGCATAACTCGCTTGTGCATACTGCATACGTGAGTCGAGTATGCCCTTGGTATAAAATAACTTGTATGCTTTAGGTAGTACGATTGTTTGCAGTTTGGGACATGTGTCGGAATGTACGCTGTGCGCCCTTCGCTCTTTACGGCGGCCTGCCGAGTTCGTGCGGGTGCCATGTGTGCGCATGGAGTTCGCGAAGCGCTCTCGCAGTTTTTTTTTTTATATATATATATACATGTGTTCTGTTCGCGCGCTTCGCACAACAGGGCATGTCGCAGTTCTTTGTCCTTGTGCAACATATTTTCCTAGCGTACGTCTTTGCATTATTTGATACCGGTTTCACACGGGGCTCTTTTAGCCGCTATCCAGTCCGTTACAAATCGAATTTCTCGGTCGTGATGGCTCCTCTGCGCAAGCTACGAGAGTGAGCCAGTCGCATCGATAATTTCGATCCGGATCGGGCTTGATCGCGATCGAGAGTGGTCGTGTGACACCGGTTTTACACATGGCTCCCACATAGGGAACACATTAAGTTCAATGCTACTGAGTGAAGAGCAAGTGCATATATATGCCAGTGGTGGTATGTGGGCAAGTCTCTCTGGTGAAGCCAATACTTGTGCATTCAAAACATTTCAATTACCAGCGTAGTGCATCAATGTGTCTACTTCGACAAAATGGAGCACCAGTGCAGATATCTGAACATACCTGTCCAGGGCAGCAATTGTGTCTAGATTGAAACCACTACCAGCATGTGCGGCAGTTCTATTTCCAGCAGCGGGACTGCACAATAATCAGTAGGGTGCTCTCAAGCTGTTTATCTATGAAACTCTGCCTGGACTGTGTGCCAAATATTTTTGGACGTGAAAGTGGGGGTGAATTGGTAAACATCAGTGGAACTGTGCCTGGACTTTGTGGCAAATGTTTTTGGATGTGAAAGTGTGAGTGAACTGGCAAAGAATTTGCTCTGGGCTACATGTGTTAAACGTTTTTCTCATTCAGAGTGCTTTTTTTTACTTTAGGAGACTGGAGATGTGCGCAAAGTGTGACATGTCAGTGTGCTAATTAATGTATTTGCTGGTTTGCAAATTATTCGTTGCAACTTTATTTTTGCCAGAGAGGTACAACTTTGCCTCTTGTAAAGGGCTTTTTAGATAAAACACTTACTATTTATTATGACCATTGCTTCCTTTGTTACACAAATGCAGCTTCCAGTGCATTCCATTTTATTTCCATGTTTATGTAAGTTTCTAATATGAGGCTTGCATATTCATTTCTCACGTTCTGGAGTGGCAAGATGCAGCATTACTGTCTCATCGTTCGCTGTACTACAATAATAATAATATTTGGGGTTTTACGTGCCAAAACCACTTTCTGATTATGAGGCACGCCGTAGTGGAGGACTCCGGAAATTTTGACCACCTGGGGTTCTTTAACGTGCACCTAAATCTAAGCACACGGGTGTTTTCGCATTTCGCCCCCATCGAAATGCGGCCGCCGTGGCCGGGATTCGATCCCGCGACCTCGTGCTCAGCAGCCCAACACCATAGCCACTGAGCAACCACGGCGGGTCCGCTGTACTACAGTAGTGTTCACTTGTTATACTGAATCCCCCGTTTAAGTATTCTGTACTAATTTCACTTTATTGCTTTTTTGTTGTATGGTTATTTTTCTCGCCATTACCTTCTTTGATATATCCTAAAGGCAATATTTCCAATTTTGCATTGTTCCCATTTTTTTTATTTCTGTCACAGGATTGTTTTATGATGGTATGCGGTGGTATTTCTTTTTGTGCTCTTTTCAAGCTTCTAGATGACTGGTAACATTGCTTGGAGGCAGTTACCATCCAATTCATACTCTTGCATTTTTCAGTCTACTTCTTCCATTCGCTCCGATGTCACTTCTGCGTAACTCTAGTCCATCTAATAGCACGCGCACTTTACTATGATAAATTAGACACTTTAGTACACTCCAGGTTTTTCTGTTCATTTTTGTATGTGTACTTGGAATTTTGTTTATGTGCTAGTTAATGTTCACTTTCGAGTTCATTACGAATCCTTTCTGCGACTTTTGTCATTGTTGATGTACTTTTATTTCTATTTGCATTTCTCACACAGTTTGTTCGAACCTTGCATAAGCATTACATTTTAATAAAGTGTTCTTGCTTTGTCACAATGTTCTCATTTCATGCACTCTTGGCATGAAGGGCTTGGTCTGGCCACCTGCTAAGACGTGGCCATTTGTTCTTTGCAGGAGGTCGTTCCCATTGTGGTTGTAAGCATCGTAGCTTACTAAAGGCGGTATTAAGGATTTATTATTCCTAACAGGCTCATTTTCGTGCGACTTGGTAGACGATGCGCCGGCCATGCGGGGAACAGTGCTTGGCACTGCGCCATGGTTCTTACAGTCAACACCGACGCTTCTACTCATCTGGGGCGCGATTGGAGATCGTTGTTCGAAACGCCCGATCAGTTTCACCTCACGCGATTGGCCTAGGCCGTGCCAACGGGTGCGGCTGACGACGTCTGCGCGGCATAGGCCAGTCGCGTGAGGCGAAACTAAACGCGTGTTTTGAACAACGATGTCTGATCGCGCCCGTCACCCGCGAAAATTAGCTTCAGATGATCGTAAACCTTTCAAGACCGCTTCTAGACCAGCTTTTTGATAACGTCCTAAAAACGTTTAGAAATTGGTTACGAATAGTTTTGGCAAAAGGATTACTTGTGTCTTTCCCAATCCTATTTCTAGACCAGCTTTTCGAATACGTCTTGCAGACCTGTTCTAGATCGTCTCAAGAAAGTAATTAAGCCGGACATTAGCAGAGATATCCGACGTTTTCCCGCCGAAGTTCTCTCATTCGTGTCTTCTTTAACCCGTTTTTATCGTCTTGGATAAACGCTACGAAAACGTTACGTATCTCTTTTGTGTTACCTGGGAGCGACACTCGGGCCATTTTGGGACTTGATCTTGAGAAGGCCTTTGACAGCGTTCTACATTCGCATATCCTAGCCTCGATATCTCGGCTCAATCTCGGTGAGAGATTTTACAACTATGTTAGATCGTTCCTCTCGGATAGGAAGGCTACCCTCCGGGTGGCCAATCTCGAATCACAACTGCTGGAACTTGGCGAGAGGGGCACCCCACAGGGGTCAGTCATTTCCCCCTGTTTATTCAATATAGCCATGGTCAACCTAAGCAGGCCATGGTCGACCTTGGGCATGATCGTTGAGTCAGGGGGTACAAATGTCAAGACTATACGCAAGCTAATTGCTAAAACTGAAAGTGCTGTTCATTTAGTTTGGAGGGTATCAAATCGGCATCATGGACTCGAGGAGGATAACCTCATTCGACTAATGCATGCCTTCGTTCTGTGCCACTTTATATACGTGGCAGCCATGCATCAATGGAAACGGGCAAAGGGGGATAAATTGAATGCACAGCTTAGGGAGATTACCAAGCGGGTTCTCGGGTTACCCGTATTCACTTGTACAGAGCGCTTAATACAGCTTGGCATTCATCACACTCTTGAAGAGATTGCAGAGGCCCATGAGTGCGCACAGCTAACTCGCCTCACAACAACGAAGGCAGGGAGATCCATCTTGCAGGAACTCGGATATCACCCCGATAGAGTAGCGGAGGAGTTCTTTGACGTTCCTCCGTCGATTCGTGAGAACATTACGGTCGCGCCAATACCTAAGAACATGCACCCCGATCATAATCGCGGTAGGAGGGCAAGGGCGGCCAACCTCCTTAGCAAAAACACAGTGATCAGCGACAGGTCAGCTTTGTGGATGCCGCTTCTTGTAAGGGATGTCGGGCGTTCACCATCGTCACTGTCGGTGGTCGGCAAGCAATCACCAATGCTGCCTCGGTTCGGACGAGGGACTCCGAAATAGCTGAACAAATGGCTATTGCACTAGCCCTGCTGGATAGCTCACGGGATGTCATCTATAGTGATTCAAGATCTGCAGTAAGAGCATTTGAAAAAGGCACCATTTCCAAACAGGCCCTCAGACTTCTTGGGGGAAAGGCAATCACGCACCACTTCATTTATTGGTTTCCCGCACATCAGGGTCAGATAAAGGGTGCTCCTCCCAACCTCAACGAGTCGGCCCACGGGGCTGCGCGTGAACTTGCCCACCGCGCTACCCTCGACCAATCGGAAGCCGACTCCCCAGAGAACAGGGACACGCCCTTCACCTACAACGAGATTACTAAACACTACTATCTCAGCCGTAGAACCTACTTTGTTCCTCATCCGCGACTCACTAGAGCTCAAGCATTAACGCTCCGTCTACTACAAACGAATACCTATACCAATCCGTCGCTCTTACATAAAATCTATCCGGATACTTACACCAATGCTACCTGCCACGATTGTGGAGAAATAGCCACGTTAGACCACATGCTCTGGCGGTGTACCCGGTCACGCTCTATCATCGATAACAGCTCGGCCAGATGTAAGGCGGTTCTCTGCAGCCCTCTTCTGGCTGACCAACTCTAGGCTGTCCAGCAGGCCCACGATGCGGCCGAGAGGCTCGGCCTTTCGGTTCCCACGTGGGAGCGGCCCGCTTCGTGAAGACTCGCGATCTGCAGGACTTCATTTACCATATCGTACCATACCATCATGACAGGTCGTAGTTGCAGGGTACGACCACGATCTGGTGAGGTGGGCTTCACCGCTCGATTCAGGAGACAACGACGAAGGCGCAGGTGTCGTGAAGACGAAAAACAAGGAAAATTTAATTTGCGTAGACCTTCACGGTCATAAAGGTCCCGTGCGTAATGGGCAATCAGCGGAGAGTTTCGATGGGAGTTTCATCAGGGAGTAGGCGCGTTCGTTGGGTCGCGACGTCGATGCCCGGCTCCTCCCTGTTGCTCGTCTTTGTTGCTCTCCTCTGATCGAGTCATTTCAGGGGTGTTGCTGTGGTTCCGCACAGTGGCTATGCGGCACGGTGCATGAGTCTCCGTCGCCCTTAAAGGGAGCCCCCTAAAGGTAGCTATATACAGAAACTCTACGTCGTGCCGCCGATCCCAGAATGGCCCTGGTATGCGCCGTCGCTGGGACCGGGAACACAGTTCGTCTTACGGTAGGGTCAATGACCCCGCATAAGGAGACTCCAAGACGAAGCTATCCTTGCTGGTAGTGGTAGCTTTACTGCAAACATTCATGGAATGTGGCACGCCCCACTTGGCAGTCGGAGTAATGAGGCTTTCTCACTATGAAGGGCACTTAGCTCAGATTAGGAAAGATTGATAGCGTTGCCCATCCTGGTCCTGTTCGATTTTTTGCCCGATCATAACGGGAAGTATAGCATGGCTGGGAATGCGAAAGTTTACACGTTCTGGAACTGCATGATAAACGAGAGCGCATTATAGATAGGTTGCCGATGACAAATCTGAGCTTTCTGCAATGACGGAATATGGTGGCCACGTACGTTACATTAATTTTGCCAGAAAAGACACTGGTGAAAGCACTGACCAGGGGCTGCTTGCACAGATGAAACTGCGGGGACATCAACCATTGCAGGAATGCTGACAAAATGGCTTGATTGATTGATTTTCAATGGGATGGTTCTTTGGGCTAAAACGAGGAAAGTGAATAAAAATTTTCGGTTGTAGAAGGCGCGCTGCGAGCAAAAGTATGTACAACCGGCGTAGTAATCGGGACTTTTTGGCAGAAGCCAGGAGCGCTGTGTGGCGGTTCTCTAGGCCGCACAGCAGTCGGATCCACCCTTCGTAGCTCGGCTTCTCTTCCTGGAGAATGTGTTTTCTCCACGGCGCCGCTGGGTGTACCAGATAATCCCACATCACGCAGCTGGGGACGCCATGTGTGCCGTCGTCAGAGTACACATCTTGCTCACTTGCGTCAGCCTGATGTCTCGCGTAAGTGCGCCACTCTTCTAGCACGTCTGGGGTCAGGGCAAAGCCAGACTGCCGCCGGAAAAGAAGCACTCAATTGTCCAACGTGGGATAAACCAGGAGGCAGAAGGTGGTGGTACGGTGGTACAGCCTGTACAGCGTCTCTCAGGTTTCTGCTTTTGAGCTCATGTTTAAATATACGGTAATGGAAAAATTCTCTTTTTCTGCAATCACTGCACTGATTTTGATGAGGTTTGTTGCATCTGAAAGGTAAACTTAAAATCTAGGGACTGTGGGAAGAGGATTATTTATTTATAGGTTACTTAAAAAAGAAAATGCGAGGACACCTTAGCACTTCTTATGAGTTGTGAATGCGAAAGCATTAACGTCCAGTTCAACGCCTTTGAGCAGTTCTTCGAGTGATAAACTACTGCTAAGGTGCGTCAATGTCCTCCTCAAGAACCGCTCCGTGCAGGGCGGAGACAACCGCGTCGTCTGCTACGGCGTGCGCCATTCCAACGCCTACTCCAAGGAACTTGTTGCTGACGCGCGTGTGCATGAGCGGTTTGTAGGCACCACGGGGGCTTTGTGCGGACCAAACTACCGCGGAAAGGCATTAATGCATGTTGATAGTTCCGCAGGTAATATTTTTGATGGTTTTCAGTCAAAGAGCACTATTAAGCTGTCTCACGCTGTCATGTAATGCTGTAGTCTGAATCGCTTTGAAACGCGTGACGACAGCTTGTTGGTGTGATAGTTTGTTGACTGGCAAACGGGAACTATGTTGCATGACACCCGCTGTTTTGTTCTACAGGTGGGAAATAATGCGCTTACTCAAGCATTCGTATAGAGCAATGGACGATTGAATGTCGAACGACCATATTTTATTATTAGGCATTGCTGTTCTTCAGGCAGATTTGCGCGGTGGAGCTGCGTTGTTTGGAAACTAAATCAGTAAGCCGCAATAATAATGAAATTCCTTCAGAACATGCTGATAGCTAGGGAAGAGAACTACTCAGTAAATGACGAACGATTATTGCCACGAAGTTTTGATCCTAAGTATGCATGTTTTTATTAAGTACTTCATTTGTCACACGTTTTTGGCAGCACTCCTCGGATCAAAGGTCATAAACTAGGAAAATGAGAGAGAGAAATTAACTTCATTTAAAGAGAAGACGACGGTGGTCGTCCCCAGGTGGGCGGCGTCCTCAGTCCAAGACGCCGTGATCCCTCGCTGCCCGTCGCTCTCTGTCCGCCAGTCGAAGCTGGTCCTGAGGGCACGAGCTGGTCAGCAGGTCGTCCCACTGCTCCGGTGCAGGAGCTTTTAATAAATTTCAACAAACAAAATGGCAATATTACTGTGCAGCTTAACTTGATTGGTAGAAGATTGGAAGGGGAAAAATGAACACACGGAACAAAATCTACATAAAAAATGGCAACAAAAGTGAAATAAAAGTGTGTGAATTGTGGCTACGTACATTAAAATCAGATTTCGAAGTTCACTGTAGGCTCACTCCTCCACAAGTCTTGTTTGCGTGCCCAAGGTTCCTTCATGGGCTTGAGAGGAAAAAGTTGTACCCTTCGCTTCTTAGAAGGACATCCTGCAGACAAATGACTACAGTCGTGGCGATCACGAAGCCTGCTTGTGAGGGCTTCCATTGGGACGTGCTGCCCATCTTCATTCCTTGAATGATCTCAGCCGCCAAGTGCAGCGTGTCTATGGCCGTGTGATACTTGTCTATGTGGTCGAGCCTCAAGGCAACAGATGGGTGTCGCGAAGACATAAGCGTGTACCACTTGAAGAAACCACGCTGTAGTAAGCCTTCCGCCCTAAGATCTTTTGCCTTATTAAATATCTAATCGCGACAGGAGCTTCTCGAAAAAGCTGGACAGCGAACCCCACCTTCATCTTGGTAAAATGCCCGCTTGGCACGTGGATCGCTGAGAGCCTTTGTGCGACTTTCAGTTCCCAGTCCTTGTCATAGTCTACCCCTGCGCGCACGTGCTCATGTTTTACGTCTTTTGAAGGTAGGTTATGTTGGCACACAGATCGATCACCGATGCTGAAAATGACAGAATTTAAATGTGGACCCCTTGTGTTCTCCTGTGTGCAGCGCCTGCAGTGAAGAAGAGTTCCTTGTCTTCTAGGCAGGGGTGCGGTATTGAGCACACGGTTTTGAGTTTCTGTGGTTAGAGTAGCCAAACTCCCGCCACATTGTCCTGTTGGAGGTTCCCATGTCGGAAGTGACGACGCGGATCCTCAGGGCGCAAAGATCTGCGCAAAGTCGCACAATCTCCACAACCTAGTCTTTGAGGATACGGCCGTCTACGTGGCTTCCAGTAAAGTGGTAAGCGATTACTTGCTTCCACCGCTGGTTAAGACCCCGTAACATGAATACCAGAGCATGGTGAGCAAGTTCATCTAGCTTTGCAGGCAAAGTTTTTGATCCAAGCATACCATCTTCAGAGATATCGAGCTCGTAACCCTGGACGATTTCCATCTCATCTAGCAGCAGGACACCGTCTTTTGCGATGTCCTGCATGCCTGCTTTCATTTTCAGCAGACCGACCACTTCAGTCAGGATCCCTGGCAGGAAATTGAGTATTTGGAGGCGACGCGCTAGAGTTCTATTGGCCGGCAGCGGGTACCCATGTTTCCTCAGAGTTCCATAGCCGGACGTCCCGCATGAAAATTTAATTTGAAGTGCTTGCTTTATGGTTTGTGGTGACCAAGTGCTCCCTTTGTTGCTGTTGCGCAACAGTGCCTGTATTCGGTCGTCGTTAAGGAATTTGATGTTATTTCCGAAAGTTTCGATGGTACCTTTAAGTTTTTAAAACTTTTTTTCAGCGACTATGAATTGTCGAGCTTGCCTTCTTGTGCAATTCTTGAAGTTTGCTGTACTTTCGAGTTATGTGTGCTAGCTGTTTATTTAACTCGGCACCAGAGCTATTAGAAGATTGCAGATCAGACACCTCGGCATTCAATGTGGTGGCTGAGCCTTGCAGATCTGCTCTGTTCTCTGCCAGTCCGCTTGCACTAGATTCCTGTGAGCTGCCATTCTGTTCTTGAGCTAGCTCAAAGCTGTCCGCTAACGACATCGAGTCTGTTGCTACTTCCGTGCAGGGCTGCCAGATTGGGCTATTAATAGCCAAATTGGGCTACTTATTATGCGGGTTGGCGTCAAAAATTCTGAGTTGGCTACATGGCTATATTTGGGCTATTTTTGTCTTAAGGATTTCCAAGTCCAAAGGACCACGTCAACACCAGTCAACACTGAAACAATTCGGGACCGCCACTTTATGAAAACCGAAAGCTCATCGCGGCTACAAGGATAGGTAGGCAATCTCGAGGGCTGTATTTTTAGGCAATGTCGGCGCTGGGAAGATGGCATAAAGTCATCGCTGCCATGTTCATACGTCATTCTAGCGCCAAGCTCTTTTGTTATTGTTTTGGTTTCGGCGCCACCTGCTGTCGGTTCACGCGTGGCTCAGTAATAAACGCGGTAGGGCTGACAGCTGTCGAGTACATGTTCCGTGCCGGTTGCTATATATACAGCAAACTGTAATATGAACTTACACAACAGTTCAAGTATTTGCATGCATTTCGTGGCTTGTCATTTTCTCCCGTGGTTCTTCAATGTTTCACAAGGGTTCCTAGAAGCCAAATTGCTTGGTTTTCTCGCAAATCACCCGCCTTATTTATTTACCCAGTAACTTTACAAAGAAATCCGCAAGTCGCTTTAAACGAGAAACACGATGGTTCGAGCCTTTATGTATATGCTCAGCGAAGCGCTGTAGTCTCAATTGTCGATCAAAACGAAATATTCTATTGTAGCATCACCAAGCATCACGAAGTTGTGGGCTAGCATCAGCAATGCAAGAAACAGTGCCGGAAGTGCAATGTTCGCCCCTGCTGTCTGAGCTTGCCTTGTCCCTACTTGCGCTGCTTCTTTCGAACGGAGTCGTCGAATGTGTGTTCAGCCAGGTTTCGTTGACAAAGAATGATTTGAGAAACAGCATGTCGAATGAGACAATGCAACCTCTCCTTCACGTTACGTTTGATTTGACAGAGATTGGGGCTGCTGCAAAGATTTTGAGCCAGATGAATAGTTTCTGTTGCATTTCAACTCTCCAGTTCTGTATGGTTCAAGTGCCAGTGGAAGTTAAGCAAAGTGGGACTAGATTGTATGTTTAATCCATTTCCGTAAATCTTCAGCGTGAGAAGTATCAACTGGGACTACACAATTTTTTTTTCGTTCTTGGTTTTAGTTAGTCAGGCAGCTTAGTGCTACGTGAAAGTTGCGATTATTTCATGGTACTTCTTGAACATTGCATATTATTACAAATGACAAGCTCGGTAAATATATGAAAAACGATGTTCGTCCACACTGAAGATGGCAAGGAAATTGCTCACTAAAGGTCGGTCAGTGATTGCCTTGCCGACGTCAGGATGATAACTCGTCGGCTTCCATACCGTACTCCTGCGACAATTTTTTTCCCTTTAACCTATGTGTATACGGGCAATTGCGATTATGTCTCACTTTATATATGTACGTACTTTATGATAATTGTAATTCATCTTTGCTCATCTTACTAGCCATTACATTGCATTTTGCTCGCACGTATTTTCCAGCTGTGATGACACACACACACACACACACACACACAAGACAGCGATATACGTAACAGGGGCTTGCGCTAGTGTTACGTCTATATTTTATTTTTGCACACATCGCCGTGGTGGTTGGGCAAAGAGTTCTTGCCAGTTTGTAAATGTATATATAGTGTTCTAGTGACTTCCTATTGTGTATATGTATAGTTCTTGAATTTTTTTGACAAGGGAGTTTATTTTGTACTCCATGACAGCCATGCGCGACCCATCAAATCGATTTTCTGTACCTCGGTGGAATTACATTTCTTTATTGTTTTTTTTCAAGTCACACTGCAAGTAAGGTACCCATCCCCCCATGGAAATTTCGCAACACACGCATTCGTGCCTGCATTCATAGAAATTTGCGCACACGTTTACATATTGCACGAATCTTGCCAGCGAATCCCTGTTCAAATATTTCGCAGTTCAACTCTTCGATACTAATACCACCTGGATTATTGCCAGCGCCGTAGTCCAGGTGGCAATTAAAACTATAAAGTTTTATTCACCTCTTGTGTTATGGGCCAGCAGGTCGTTCTGTTTGTTCCCACTCAAAGGGGAATTGGAGTCACAACTGCCGCTTCTTCGCACGAGGAAAATGCAGGAAGGTTTCAAGCTTTCTCTAGAGACCAGTGTTCCTCGACGCGGAGATTACGGAAGCAGAAGTCAGAGCGGCCCTCCTGACTCTCCGCTCTAACTCCACTCCAGGAGTTGACGTAACTCCAATAGCATGCTCCGCAATTTGGACGATCAGTCGATTGCCCAGCTCACGGGGTACTTCAACACATGCTGGCAGGAGGCACCCTCCCGCAATCCTGGCGTCACGCCAAAATCTTATTCATACCCAAGCCCCAGAAACCCCTTACACCTGCAAATATTCGCCCCATCTCCCTAACCTCATGCCTGGGCAAGCTTTTGGAGCATGTCGCACTCGCCCGACTCACCCAACACATGGCGGAGCGAGACCGAGCTCTACCCGCACAGCATGGTGGGCTTCCGTCCCCACCTGTCAGCACAGGACGCCATGCTCCAGCTCACACATGATATTTTCGACCCCCTCATACCGGGCCACACAAAAGCCGTCCTCGCCTTGGATCTCTCCAAGGCCTTCGATTGCCTAGACCATCGAGCGATAATGGCGGTGCTCTCCCCCTTGAACATATGTGAACGTATGTACACCTATATTGAAGCATTCCTTACTAACCGCACAGTCGAAATTCATTTCGTTCTCCACACATCCCGCCCATACGCCCTTAGTGGGATTGGCACCACCCAGGGATATGTCCTCTCCCCTTTTCTCTTCAATGTCACTCTCATTCCCCTTGCCCGCAAACTACAAACCATCCCTCACCTTCGGCACACACTCTATGCTGATGATATCACTCTATGGACCACCCATGGCAGTGATGGAGACATAGAGAATACTCTGCAGTCGGCAGCTACCCTCACCCAAACACATGCGCGGAGTATCGGACTCTCATGCTCTCCGGAGAAGTCGCAGCTCCTCATACTCCGCCCCACAACCCGAAACTGCCCCACCACCCCTATAACCGTGACAGTGGAAAACCGGTACATCCCTGAGGTACACACTCTCCGGGTACTGGGCCTCCACATCCAAAATAACGGGAAAAACACTCTCACCATACACAAACTCAAGCGGACGGCGGTGTCGATATCCCACCTAATCCGCCGAGTTTCTGCACACCACCGGGGTATGAAGGAGCATGACCTATATGTCGTCTCATTCATGCCTTCGTCCTCAGCCGCTTTCTCTTCACGCTCCCCTACCTTAAACTCCAGGGCAGAGAAATCTCCACCCTGGATGCCATGATCCGAACAGCATTTAAGACAGCACTACACCTACCCCTAAATACCTCCACCGGAAAACTCCTCCAGCTAGGCCTACATAACAGGATAAGTGAGCTTATTGAGGCCCGCCGACAGACACAATACATACGTCTCGCGAGAACCACCACCGGCAGACACATCCTACACACCCTCGGTATCAGGATACCAGCCACGGATCCCACACAACTTCAGGTCCCCCACCACATTCACCGCGAACTTCTTATTAAACCTCTCCCTAAAAACATGCACCCCACCTACAACAAACCCCGCCGCAGAGCTCGCGCACGGGCGCTCCACAAACACTATGGCACGGAACCGGATGCTGTGTGGGTGGGTGCCGCATGTACAGGTGAGGACGCGGTTGTTGCCATCACGAACCCCTCCCTACAACCGATTACCACCCTTCACATATCCCCAAGTGCCGCTTTGGAGGAGGCTGAAGAGGCCGCCATTGCCCTAGCCATTACGCGCACGGAGGCCCGGTATATATTATCGGACTCTAAAACTGCGATACTAAATTTGGCTCGCGGGAAAGTTCACGTCCCTGCATTTCGCATACTGAACTCCCTAGCTGCACACCCGCCCCGCCACATGGAGCTCATATGGGTGCCTGCCCACTCTGGGAATCCTGGAAACGAGGCTGCCAACGCTTTAGCCCGAAGTTCTCTCAACCGGGCACCGGCGGCCTCCGATCCAGGGTTCTCACGGGAGCGCATGCATTCATTCAGTTAACTGACGCAAGCCTGCAAAGCCGAGCGTTGGCTCTACCCCCACCCCATACCTCCCTCGACAATTCTCACCAGACACTTTGGAGGCGACTCCAAACACGCACCTTACCCTCCCCTTATATACGCTCGCGCTATCACCACGTCCACACCGACCCCTCCTGCACCCTCTGCCACCACCCCAAAGCCACTCTCGATCACATCCTTTTACTCTGCCCGGCGGATCCTCCCCCGCGAGGCCTGGAGCACCTTACTAATTGGGAGGCTTGGGAGACCCTACTGCGCTCCCAGGACCCGGCCAAGCAAGCCATCGCCACAGGCCGGGCTGCCAGCGTCATGAGCCTCCGGGACATGAACGTTTGAGTGCAGTGGGGCCGTGCGGGGGCCGAAGGACGTGGATTGTCCGCAACTCCCCTGTGTACAATAAAGTTATCACCACCACTCCTCCAAGCGGCAGCATTTGCTCACTCAGCGTGTCGAGCTGCTTTAGGGTAAATTGAGAGAGAAATAGAGAGAGAGAGAGAGCGGGAGAGAAATTCTTATTTTATGAATCCAGCTTCGGAAATACCTCCCTATTTTAATGTTTTGAGTCTGGGCCGCAACTTGGGCACTCGATCGTGACCAGCCGAAGCTGATCCTCGAGGTTGGAGCTAGCAATATTCTGCCCGACTCCTATAGGAAAATCCCTCGTGTAAAGCGAGGTGTCAAGAGCTGTGTTTTATTTCGCTACTATGAAATAAAACACTGTTGTAAGTCTGCGCTTGTGTGTCTTAGTTCTGTCGTGTGTCTGTGTCTCTGTCCTCGTGTTGTGCGCATAAAGCTGTATTCAAGTCGAACCAACTTGCCCAAACATTCATCTTAGTGAACTAAAGTTAGCTCAGACATGGCTCAGTAAATACTAATAACGTCATGATGTCATGAGTAAATCAGAAAAGAAATCCTTCGGTTCATTGTAACAATAAGTGGTGTCCAAATCCCCGTCCAAGCAGCTCTTACTAGAATTCTTTACGCAGATCTCGAGGCCACTGTTGCGCTGGTTGCATGCGGCGGAAGTTATTTGGGGCCAGAAATGCGCTGCGAGATTTACGCACCATATACGCCTTCTATAAGACACCTGCAGAAAACCATCAAACGTTTTAGCTATGTTTTTGGCTACTTTTCGCTCGCGAAAAATTTTGGTTTGGCTATTTTTGGGCTACGTTTTGAGGTAATTTGGCTGTATTTTGCTGGGACCATCTGGCAACCCTTCTGCCGTGCCACCTGTGGACATGGGATGGACGTCATTCGAAGGTAGAGAGGCAATAAGTAAGCTAAAATATGAACAGAGACTCCCAGCACTGGAGGAAAAAAGGTGGGCAGGAAAAGTGTACAAATATCTATACATGAAAAGTTTGAACTCAAAGTGGACACTCAGAACGAGAAAGCTGAGGAACAGATACCTACAGCCGAGGGAGGGGGTCCAACGTGGTTCTAGTGTGGGAAAGGAGGTGAAGGAGACGGAAAGAAAAATGTGGGAAGAAAGAATGCTCGGAAAGCCAGCGCAATCTATGTATAGGTCACAAGAACAAGAGATTAAGAGAGAGCTCTTTTTTGATAACTCGCGGGGCAGCTCACTATTATTCGAAGCTAGGACGGAGGTTTTGAGAACGAAAACATACACGGCTAAATTTGAAGGCGTGGACCTTTTGTGCACAGCTTGCGGAGCCGAAATGGAGACCACAGAGCATATAGTGCTGAGATGCACAGACCTTCGCCCGACTCTGGCTGAGGGAACAGTGACCGATATGGAAGGGGCATTAGGTTTTCCCGGGGAACGAGGGAAAATAGACGAGAAAAGAGTGGCAGTAGCGAAGGGGAGGCTAGAGGATTGGTGGAGGAAGTCAAGGGAGAGATAATACCATAAACCCGGGACCTATTGCTTTCTATACTTTTTTAGATAGTTATTTTGGGGGGAGGAGGGGAGTGAAAACTAGTTAAAGAAAAAGGGAATATAAAGAAAGGAAAAGAAATAGGAGGGTGAGCAAAAGGCTAGGTGGCGCCAGCCGCCGCCCGTTACAAAGGGTGTAGCCGCCATCCATCCATCCATTCATCGTGGTCATCTAGTAACGTTGCCTGTGGTAATGTGTTGATTTTCAGGTAGGGCCTAGAGTGCAACGGGTCCTGTCCTTCGAGGCCTCTCTGTGACGAGGCAAAGCTGCAAAACAAAAGGAAATCATCAAATTGCGTCCCGTCAACAGTTTTATACTACAGCAGTCCGTGCTGGGGCTGGCTTCAATGTTTTTGCATTTATCGCGTGAAGCTTAATACACCTGAACAGTTGTCCGGATCAGCACTTTTTACATTTCTTACATATTTAAAGCACTCACAGTAGCGCGCAGAACGATAAGAAAAGGCGCGTGCCAGGGGCGTACAAGATTAATTTTTTATGCGAATCGGCCCCAACCCACGGGCCGCCCTGCTTCCAGCTTTGATCCCCCCGCTACCGCTTGGATGCCCTGGAGATCTTGCGCCGCGTGCTCTATTATAACCTCAGGTGCTCTCCTGAGGACTCAGTTTGCCGGTTACATGTGCCCTCCTGGAGCAGTGCTTTTTTTTTTTTCATGCTGTCATGCGCCGCCGACCAAAACAACTCCCGGCGCCGGAAATCATGCTCGATTTTGTATATAATGTCCTTTTCACGCTCGAAAAGACATTTTAGCGCGAACATTGCGAAATCGTGCTGGATTTCGCGGCAACGCCCGTGCACCAGGCGTCACATATTGTAACGCAAGGTGCCCCATCCTAGCACAAAGATTCAAGGGCGTTTTGATGGCGAGCGGGATCGTCGCGGCATCTCGCGTAGGCCGCGGAATCTACGGAGCGCATTGATTTCAATTCCGGAACTTTGTGGGTTTAATGCTGTTATAAACATTTAACGCCAAAGGTGTATTGACTTTTCTAAATTCGTACATCTGACCATACAAAGAGACAAGTCAAATCAAGACACTATCAGACAAGTTGACAAAGCACGAGGCGAGGTCCGATGAGCCGAAGCGTTGTGATGGTTCATTTGTGCCGTCATGTCACATAAAATAATATCAACGCTTCCTTTTCCACCTGCACCAAAGCATCCATGTCAAGACACTAAAGCCAGCAAAGGTAACTAAGTTCTTATTTATTTTTCTACTTTGACTTTTATTCGCGAGGACACATTGACCCTCTTTTTCTTTTTGCTCTCGCTACCCGCACGCTGCCGATCCAGCCACAGGGCATGCGTTTTTCTCGGGCTGCATCGACCAACGCGCGGCACACTTCGATGCGAGTTCGTTCTTCTCTGGCCGACTGGATTTTGGACTTTCGCCTGGCAGAGTTTTGGACGATTTCTGGCTAGCAGACGAGAAAAGGATACAATGCATAGTCGCTCGCCGCCAACACTGCGGGGACTCGACGGATTGCAACGCGTTCGCTTGAGCGCAACGTCTCCGGAAAATTTTGTCTCGCCGGTGTAGGATACCAAGCAGTATGCGTAAGGTTCTATGCGGACCAAGCGTCTCACGTTTTCTTCGAGATTCCTTCGGTAGCCACACTAGGTGCCCAAAGTAGGCATTCGATTGTAGCCAGCATGCTTTCCTTTGCATTATTTCATATCGACGCCCTCCGCCCCACAGAAGAAAAAGAAAGACATTATTGCGGCGCAGCGAATTGTCGCATGGTGAAAGTTCGATTTTGTTACTTCTTTTGCGGAAATAATTGGCCACGGGACGCTCCATTTGCCCCACACTCTTATTATATTATTGCGACAGCAGCTATACGGAGACTCCGGGCGCATTCCTGCCGTCGCCGTAGCCCTCACGTTCCGTATAAATAAAGTCCAAGAGCGATAACATAGTGACTGCGCGCCGCATGCTGTATGTGCAAGTGAAAGCGTAAGGGTGGGGGGGCGGAATGGGTGAGCCGATGATGGTGGCTCAGTCTTGAAAGCGTAAGGGAGAAAAGCGGGGAGGAAGCGCGCCGCCTTTCGTCGCGCGCGATACATCGGGGGAGTGGAGGGAGGGGGGGGCTGTGATCTGTGAATATGTTGTTGCGCAACATTTTGATTTCCCTTGTTGGACGCATCATATATAGTGACTTTTTCTTAGATACGTAGGTTTATGCGTATATTTAACTATTTTGTTGCGAGGTTTTGTGTATATGCGCAGTGAACTTTGTTTCCAGTGACACTTTTTTGCCCTTTATCAAGCTGTATCTTCACATTTGTATATTCCAATGTATCTTCGCATTTCCAATGTACGAAGGCGAGTCAAATGAAAGTGAGCAAACCCGCCCCGCACAATAAGGGTTCGGTTCATTATTTGCGAGGCATGCGCATAGCACATGTGGCATCTCATTTACAAAAGTGACACGCGGGGTGAGGATAAATGTTCTTTAATGCTCTCGTACACTGGGTTGAACATGGTTGCGTGACATAATGGACACTCCAAAAGTTGGTGAGCGTGGTGTGGTGAGGTTTTTGACAGATGAAGATGTTTCCCAAAAAGAAATTAGTTGCCGTATGGCTGCCGTGTGCGTTGAACATTGCATTTCATCGGCCACTGTGAAGCGTAGGAGCAAACGGTTAAAAGAAGGACGTGTAAGTTATAAGCCACTGTGTAAGCCACTGTGCAATCACCCCCAGCACAATTGCAAAGGCTGATTAGACAAAAACGGAGGATGAGCATCGATGAATTGGCAGCGCGTGTGAACATCAGTCACGGTTCGGGTCACACCATAATTCATGAACATCTCGGTTATCGGCTCTTGTGTGCGCAATGGATGCCCAATATTTTGAACCATCGCCAGAAGACGGAGAAGTTCGGCGCTGCCTTGACTCATCTAATCCGGTATCACGATGAGGGTGACGACTTTTTGTCTGCAATTGTGACCGGGGACGAATCATGGTGCCGCTACTACTAGCCTGAAACATTGCGGCAAAGCTTACAGTGGAAACATTTGATTACACCACCCCCAAGGAAAGCAAAGGCCGTCATTTCTGCCGGAAAGGTGTTGTTGACTTTTTTTTATCCTCAGGGGCCATTATTGATAGAATTTGCTAAACCTGGAGAGGCTATCAATCGTTTCTGATATTGTGAAGCGTCGGATCGGCTGCGTGTCGCAATCAAGAACGAACGACGTGGAAAGTGGAGCAATGGGATCATCTTGCTCCACAACATTGCCCGTCCTTACGTCGCTGATGTGGTTAATACAAAACTGGCAAAGTTCAAGTGGGAAACGCTGCAACATCCGCCACACAGCCCAGACCTGTCGCCTTGGGACTTCCACATTTGGGAGCATTTGAAAAAAAAAAAAAAAAAACTTCTCAAGGGAACCAGATTCGTGTCGGACGATGACGTAGAGTCAGTTACAGATTTTTGAAGCAGCAACCGAAGGAGTTTTATGAGACGGAAATTACACGACTCGTTAGTAAGTGGGACAAATGTCTAAATGCTCATGGAGACTACTTTTAAATAAAGTACCCCGTTTGTCATACATTCGCATTGGCTCACTTTCGTTTGACTCTCCCTCGTATATTTTGCAGAACTCCTGCTTTTTATATGCTCTCTTTGTTGCTACTATAATTTCGGAGAAATTACTCGCAATACACGACCGGCGACAGCTTCTCCTGCGCAATACATTCTAACAAAGGACAGCGTCATTGAGATTTTTTTCCTGGTCGTTGCATATCTACAAAATGTAAACAAGGTTCTTGAATGAGAGAGAGAGAGAGAGAGAGAGAGGCCCCAGGAGGCTAACAAATTTTCTTTAAAAATTTGTCCTCAACTTGTACATTTCATAGCCTTTACATTTTTCATATCAGCGGCATGCACTGCTTTCAAACTGATATAGTTCTAAAGTTCGTGTGACATTTGCTTCACTTATTAAATATACAGAACACATGGAAGCATTGATATCAGTTAATCCGGGCACAATTTCGAGACATACGAGCATATTCTTTTACGAAAAAATACATACTTGTCTTGAATTCGTTTGCAGCATCTTTGGCAATGGCAACGCAGTTATTATTAATGTTTAGTGTATTTGATCCCTCGACTATTTCTATAAGGAGGAGGAAGTCTGCATACTGCACACCGGAAGTCTGCATACCGCGGCGGTTCTCTTTGTGCACCCTCCGTTAACACTTACGCGCCCTTGGAATTCCATTATTTCCTCTTGAATGGCGCTGTCGCCAGATGCTTCTGGCGCGAAACATAGATACTCTTAGAAAAGTTAGGAAGTGCAGAGGTTACTACCTTTCTTAGATCGTTACTGACTTTGGTGCTACCTGTTTACTACGTAATTCAAAACTAGCTACTACTTAGTGTGTCCAAGTTAGTAACTGGAAGCATCCCCAAATAACGCTTTTTAGTGGAACCTGCCCAAGAAAACTTCTACTTGATCAAGCATAGAACTGTACATTTTTTCTTAAAGTTAACCAACCACCGTGCATAAGCACCCTTTCAGGGCAAAACCTCTCCACTCGGGAACTGTCATATAGTGCATGGCATTCTTTGTAATCATTACTTATGAAGCCTATAACTCTACCCTTGAAACTAAGACTGCCATATTTTATTAAGAGATAAGCAATTCAAAGAATACCACTCATACGATGACGATCTCCCCGCTAAGGTCTTTCTTACCGCCGATCTTGTGTTTGATAAATGAAAGAAATGTTGTTGTAGTGCTCTTTTTTTTCTCGAATAATTTTCCCGCTGACACGCTCGTCTGCGTTCCAACGCGTCCTCTTCAGAAGATTCTTCCTGTTGTTGCAGACGCAATTCTCTTTTTACTTGCGTTTTCCGCGCGTTCCCGCTCAATCTTTCGTCTGCGTTCTAGCCTCGGTCAGACCAAGTCGAAACGCGGCAAGCGTCTAAACTCGCTTGCTTGCCCGCGAGAATTTCATAAGGGTGTTCTTGTAGCACCGAAAAGCTGAAAAACATTCACAAACGCGCACAACACCACACTAGAAATAGAGAGCCTTAGAAAGAGCGTAGCACGGGGTCTGCGTGAGTTAAGGCTATGAGCCTACGAAAAGAAACAGCGTGCATAACTTTTCACGTGCGAGTTTGCGTATACGCTGAGTATGGATTAGGGTTCCAAATGCTATTTCTAAAACTCTCAGTGATACGGACATGCACAGATCTTCCTAAAACGTGAGAGAGGCGGTCGAGATGGATTTTTTGTCTTAACGCTTTGAACTCACTGCTGCTAATTTGCGTAACTGGTAAATTACTTCTTACCGCATTGTTCACGCTCAGAAAACATTCTCCGCAACATGAAGTATCATGGAAGATCTGTTTCAATCGCCGCTCCCGCGTTAAGAAACTCCCGCGGAAAAATTAATATTCCCAGGAAGTGCCGTAATTAATACTCACACTGCATATGGATGAGGTTTTCGTAGGCTGTCATTTGTCGCACTCGATCCTTGCAACCTATACAATTGTTCGTTTTGGGTCTCTCGGAAAATGGAACAATTGCCAACCATTCCTGGAGTGGTTTGAGCTCAGTGGCACACAGCAGCCGGGCATTTCGCGCACCTCATAGGCCAGTCGAACAGCCCTGATTGTGAACACTGCCAGATGCCTGAAACACTGGAACACATACTGTGCGGTTGCCCTGCTTATATATGCTGGAGCGAAGGACGTTAGAAAGTTTCCTAGCCAGCGTTGGCAGGCAACCACTGTCGGGGGAAGCTATCCTCGGCCCATGGCCTGACCCTGCAAGTTCAATGCGTGCAACTAAAGTGTTGTTGAAGTTTCTGCAGGACACCATGTTTGACGAGTGGCTCTAGCAAGGCGACTGTCTCATATACATAAGCACTCACCACTTCTCTTATCATCATCACCCATCCCAGTACTTTCACTCCCTTCCGTCTTCCCCAGTGCAGAGCAGCAGACTAGAGCGCACTAGCTCAGGTCGACCTCTCTGTCTTTCCTGTCAATAAATTCTATTCTAATTCAAATTCTACGCTCAGCGAACTGACACCCGCAGTAAATTTCTGCCAACTGCTGGCACGTCTCGACACGCGAGTCGGGCGTGGCAATGGCAGCTTTCGCGGCGAGAACTCCGTCAAAAAATGTCTCCACCCTGGACGGAGCGGCGGGCGAGGAGGAAATCGAGGCACCCTAGTTGAGACGCCTTGCCAACGCTTGCTTCCTAGATAGCGCAAGGCTGGTGAACTTCGATCCGTGATGTCATGCTACCTAGCCCGACTGCCATCGAATCTAATGGGGACGTTCCCGAGTAAGCCGCGGTGATTTTGACGTCACCGCTTTCGTCACGCCGAGCTTGTCAATGGAAATTTCGGGCCGAGTAGCGTGACGTCATAAAGCAGAGTGGACAGGCCTGCGTTTAGCCCAATATATTGAAGCCATGAATCAATATAAGGGGTAATGATATCTTACGCAGAACATGTAGCATTCTTCTGCACGGGTAAGTCCAGTGTTGAAAAGGTTGTATCCATAATAGAGAAATTCGGCAGCGCATCAGAAGCACGAATGAACTACTCGAAATGCTTAGGCTTATGGTTTGGCTCAAGGTGTTATTAGCCAGAACAGTTTGCAGGCATTAAGGGGACTGATATTCCGCCAAAGTATCTCGGCATGCCGCTAGATGCATATAAACTAAACGCCCACTATTAGAAAGACCGGGTTTCAGCTCTGCAAAGTTACGCTCAGACATTCGTTCCACACTGATTTTCTATTTTCGGAAAATCTGTAGCCTGCATTAAGTTTTTGGCAACAAAATTGACTGTATACGTATTGCAAGTTATTCATTGTGGCAGGCACTACATCCAATGCTTTCACCGAATTTTCGCAACTTTCGTAGAGCACAGCGAAAGATTAAAGAACGAACACGGAACGCAGCGGGTTGATGAAAAACGGCGGTAGCGAAGAGAGCGCAAGGACGCAAGCGGAGAAGGAGGGTATGGCGAAAGCGCGAGAAGAAAAGCCTAGTACCGCGCATGACGGGCTCTGCGGGGACGATGGCTGCAAGATGACGCCAGAGTAGGACGCGTCAGACATATGGAAACAAAGCACTGCATGAGCGGAGGTCTGTCTGCGGCGGCTGCTGCGCGATGCCTCTCGCCATCTCTTGATTAGCGAGGCAGTCGCACCTCACTTCGTTCCGTTTGCAACGTGCCGCAAGAGACCGATTATCCGCGCCAGTCAATATATCGCGAAATGAAAGCACGTATAGAACTGCGCTCAAATTTGGCATTATATAGGGAGTATCGTCGGTGAATTTTTTGCGTGTTCTTACTTTTTGCGCCGTCAACCATTTCTGGTACCATCATTCGGTTACGCCGCTCACTACAACGGAGTATGACGGCACAAAGGCATGAGCCGTCTGCAAATCGCTTTCAACATAGGGCGCGCGCGGCCGCGCAAAGTACACAGTTGCTGCCGGAGAACAACCCCGCCCCCCTCCCTCCCGTCCCCCCACGGTCTTTCACGCGACGGAAGACGGCGCTTTACCTCTCAATTTTCCTCCCATGTGCGCGCCAGATTGAGCCCCTCCACCCCGATCGCCGGCTCCCTTCACGCGCTTTAACTCGCACATACAGCATGCGGCGACAGTGTTATCGCTCTTGAACTGTATACGGAACCTCACAGCGACGGCGACGCCGACGACAAAATTGCTCCCAGAGAGTTCATATAATTGTTATCATACAATAAAATCATATTCGCAGTGCGCGTAGCTGCGTCAGCTGCACGTGACCTCAGAGATGGCAGCGCCGTGCTGCGTAGCGTAACTACCGCGTCCGCCACGGGGTGCCGCGACGAGCACTTTCACCGTTTCACCGCCGCGGCATTCAACTTCTGGGCGGAGCTTTGCTCCGGCCAGAAGTTGAAAGCCGAGTATCGGTGTGATAACTTTACTTATAGTAGAAGGATTCGATTTTTTTTTTTTTTTGCGGCATGAGATTTGTGAGGCGACGTCCTTCAATAGTGAGGCCATTCTATGATTTGTTGTAAAATAGTTTCAGTTGATGTATTATACACCGTTCCGGAAAAGAAAGATTCCCGAAAATTAGTAAGTTTAAAAAAAAGTCGCTGTTTCGCATGGAAGGAGAAGCATAGACAGCGACAGCAAAGTAATAGGCAAGTACACGAAGTAAAGCTCGTAGTTTTATCGGCCGTATAAATTGCAGTAAAAATTCACTTACTAATTAAATTAACAAACATGGTGTCTACCAACCGGAAAAACCGGGAATTCTCAGGGATTTTGCATAGTATGGGGGGGGGGGGGAATACTCAGGGAAAGCTCACTCAGGGAATTTGTGCTTATATCAGGGAAAACAAAAGTAGCTGTAATTTTATTGAAAGGGAACGAAAGTCGTGGTAATGCTGGCTCTTGTAACACAGAGAGGGACCGTAACGAATCGCCTTTAACGCCGTGTCGTCGGCTGTAGCAGTTGCCAGTGTACAGCCAGCGACCGACTTTCCGGACACCCGATAATTAGGACGGCTTCGCGGCACCACCACATGCCCCATGGAGTAATTGTATAAGAACGTCTGAAGTTTCGGATGCAAGAACCCTTCGGCGTCCGATTTTTTAGGCTTTTTGCCGTGACTGAAGGTCCGAAACGGCATTAATAAAAGCCGCCACCGCCGCCGTTTTGATTACGTCGCCGCCTCGAAGCGACGCTCTCGCACTCAGATCCGTTGACAGCCGTAGCCACCACAGCGGCAAATGCTAGGCCTAGCTGCTTCGACATTCTCTATTAAGCTTCTTGCTGTTCGGTGCCGTGTTTTCATTGAAATAATTTGCCGCTGGCAGCAATGGCAGCGACTCCGCCTCTCTAATCCTCGCAAGTAGCTTCGAAGCTTAGAAAGCACGGCGCGTTGCATAATGCCGGTTCCAGAAACTCAGCTTCGCCTCGATACAACAATGTTAAGCTGTGAAGCATACGCAAAAGTATTGTGATGAAGCATAACAAGCGTGGGAAGGGGCAATTGTCACGGGACACACTATGTATTCCTTAATTATACACGCGTCCACTCGACATCTGTCACACTACGAGCACCGATACGCCTAATTAGTGTACTGGCAGGCCTTCAGAGCTTTTTCGGAAGCGCCTGTGGCGATTTCAGCCCTTGAGGGCAGTAAAAAACATGCACTCATATTTTCGAACTGCCCGATTTTTTTCGGACGTTTTCGCGACCGCTAGGGAGTCCGAAAATCGGACATTGACCGTACAACTGACGAAGAGGATGCTTCAAATGATCCGTGGGGCGAACGCGCGGTGGAAGGAGGACGAGAACAGAAAGGACCTACGCATTGAGGAATGAACGGGAAAGGAAGCGTGCCGCCGCTTCTTTGAAGGAGCTTGAGCTCAAAAAGCAGTGTTGGCGACGCCGACATGCAGGTGTCCCTCATTTAAATCAAAATAAACTCTTTAAAGCAGTGAAACGCAACACTGAGGCGTTGTGTGCGGGCGGAGAGTATGTCAGGACAGTTGAGGTCGACTTACCAGCTGTTGAGAGAGAATCTCACTTGTGACAAAGTTCAGGCCTCATACCAATGAGCTTGCTATCGGTTGATAGAACTAGCTCATACGCCCTTCAGTCACGGCGTCCATATTCATGGACGCGACCTATTTTTCCCATTTCTGTGGAGTGGTAGCAAGGAATAGAGCATGAACGCTAAGTTTAAGGTAAATTGAACATTCCGATAACCTAAATTACCTCCATTTTACTTCTGAGTGATGTGTATCGTTACAGAGCACTACTTTGGTGAAGGCACTACCGTGTTTTACGTGACATTTGACGTGGGGCATGTCAGTAGGAACCTCGGAATATTTTGTTTTCTTTCTTGAAATGCTCGAGGCCAGTGAATAACTTGTGCATGTAATTCGAGCGGGGGATTTAATCCTTTTTATGAAGAAACGTAGCATGACTGACTGTACAATATTCAAATATTTAGTTACTCTGTGGTTATGATGACTCATCATAAAATGCTCAATAAGTCATTCTACCACCTTGATTTGCTTTCAATGGAGTCTCAAGCACCATCTATGTTTCATGCATGTATCTACAGTCGATCATAATTCGTGACTGAAGGGGATATTCGAAAATATTTATATTAGTATGCATCTCGTTTCTATTCGTATTTGAGAATGTTCGACTTTATTTGCAATGAGTTTTATCATTTTTTTTCAAAGATATTTTATTCACTGTGCATTTTACTAACCTCTCCCTTCTGATTTCTTTTTGAATAAGATAAACACTACTGCTCACTATTCAAACTGGATTAAGTCGTCTTCTTTATTTTTAGCACGCTTACTAGAGAGTGACAGCCCCTGGCGACATAATGTCATCCCGTTTTGACATAAAACAAAGTTTTGTGTCATACAGGGAATTTCGCAAAGGCACTCAGGGAAAACCTGGAAAACTCAGGGAATTTGGAATTATCGACTCGGCAGACACCCTGCACACACGCACCGGCAAACATGGACAGATCTCACACGATGACCACGAACCCTCGCTCTCACAAGGCTGGCGTGATGAGCGCAAATAGAGGAGAGCGCACGCTTCTGCTGCCTCTCTCTTCAACGTGTCTTCGAAATTTCATATTACGCCACCTCCAGGCACTAGCCGCACTAGACATCTAGCCATCTCGGCTCGCCGATTGTTTGCACCCGCTGGAGTTTATCTCGAAGATTTTGCGCGGGCGGTGTGTGCGGACAGCCATGCGCAGCCACCGCCAAGTTAGCAGAGGAGACGCTCCCCCCCCCCCCTTTGCGCGCGCTTTATCACGTGACCTCCAACACCAGGCGCACATCAAGCCACTAGGCTTCTCGGCTCACTCTCGATCGCACGCTTTTCCTCGCGCTTACAGCGTACGGCGGGTGGCACGCGATAGGATCTTATCGAACTTGGACCTTATATACAGAACCTGACGGCGACGACGACAGCAGTGTCCATAAAATTAACCTGCAGTATCCATATAATTGCTGTCGCAATAAAAAAATTGAAGCACGAAGTTTACAAGTTTGGTAACCTGCCCTAAAAACAGATATCGCAGTTCTGTAAGCTGCGTTGGTTAGAGCACCTGAAACAGGAAATTTCTGAGCAGGACATTTGCAAAATTCCCACTCACAGGTATACAATGTGTTGCATATTTCAAATATAGCACTAATTTGTGGGTGAACTAATTTGTGAGTGTGGCTTTCGGAAAACTTTCGTAAAGATTGTTACAACTTCACGCAAGCTCTAAATTCATATATCAGATTTGGCCGCTTTAGATGTTCTAACCGACGCAGTTTACAGAACTGCGATATCTGCATGTTTTTCGCTTAGAGTTATACCTAGATTGGTAAATTTCGTGCATAAATTTTCTTTGAACTTACCAATTCTCGGAAATTTTGCAAAAAATTCCAGGCCATAAATAAAAATTCTGATTCTTATTGTTGCAAGAATTTAACTTTCTCTCTCAAATAGATTCAATGAGAATGAACTGGTCTGAAGTAGTCACAGTTCAAAACTACCTGGTCTGCTACTGGTTTAAACTGGTCCCAGTGGAAAGGCTGGGTCTTCTCGTCATGCAAGGCGATCGCTTTCAAGATAGGGCCTGCAGCAGCGAGCGAATTGACCTTCGTGCTGCCTCTCGCTTCGACGCGAACTAAGTGGTGAGAACACAGCGTGCACGAAGCTGTCATCACTCGGTGCACTCTGTTCCCATCGCAGACCACTTTCAAGATAGGGCCCGCTCGGCCACGCCATACGCAGCCGCTGCCGGAGTGCGGATGATCACCGTTGAGAATGGCTCGCATCGAAAGGAGGCAGCGTCATCGACCACGTCTATGTGCGGGATCTACCAAACGTGCCACTGTTCAATTACGTCACGTACGCATCAGCCAGTGCTCATCTTCCACGAAGCAGCGGCTTAGTCCAAACGCACCATAATCCAATTTGAAGATACAGAAGAAACGCAAGAGAACCAAAGGAGAGACAGTGTACATAATAAATGTTGTACATATTTGCTTCATTTGCAAAATCTCTCTCGTCATTTCATCCCACGTCCACATCCTCTGGGAACTGCCTGTAACATGAGTGAACATTGCTGCTACTCGCCTCTTCTTCGTTGTCTCATGCTGTTCTCAGTTAACATTTCGGTGTTGCAACCGCGCTTCTTCGTTTCGCGATTATTTCGGTGTGTTTCTCGCAATTATACCAAACACAGCAGCATATGACGACTAAACAGCAGGTGATTAGTAGCAAATGTTTGCGCATCATTAGGTAACTCCCACAGGATATTTTACGAGTAATCTTTTTTCAATTTGATTTTTTTAAGGCGGTATGTGTTGAGCATTGACCGATTCACACAAGGGCTTATACTGTGTGCCGTCTCGTTCGTTTGGTTGACATGCGAATCGCATTCCAATTACTAGCCAAACACTTGCAGCCCACGAGTACAACCAGATTGAAGCATGCTGGGTGGCATCTCCTTCTGGCGAGAGTGTCACAAAAGTGTGTGTGGGTCAAACCGGCGGCCGGCACCGTGATGGAAGACACAACAAGGCGCCAATGCTATTCATTATTCATTTCACTGGAATTGATTCTCCAAATTCTTTATTAATGCCAGTCTTTGATCTCTCTTTCAATACTACTTCTCTAATAGCTTGTTTCAGTTAGTCTGACTGCTCACTCGCGCACTATTCTTCTTTTTCCGAAGAACGTAAGTTTGGGCATGTTGGTATTCCATTTTAGCTTTTAGCGCACAAAAGGCAAAGAGGCATTTTAGACAGACGTTGACGATGCGTTCACTTCCAACAATCGTTTATTTTCACAAGTATCATACATATATAAAGGAGACAAACAACAGCTTGCGCAAACGCATTCGTACTATTTTATAAATCATGACATGAAGCATGAAATATCAGAAAACAACAAATGATGATAAAGCCAAGTTAAGAATGTGCGAAGTTGCAAGATTATGAGATTACAGTGTGTATTGCCATCCCCGCCGAGCCGCTCTTTGCGTGTGGTTAAGAAAATACAATTCGTTTCTAGAAAGGTCAATAACGCAGGCGTCCCCCAAAGACCTTGGCCGCTTCCATAATCTCACGCATACTTTGCTTGGCACTTCTTCCTATTATGCGGCATTGCGCATACTTCGGCTCATACCTGCAGTTCCTGCAGTAACGCCAAATAAAAAAAATAGATTATGGGGTTTTACATGCCAAAACCATTTTCTGATTATGAGGTACGCCGTAGTGGAGGACTCCGGAAATTCTTGACCCCCTTGGGTTCTTTAACGTGCACCTAAGTCTAAGTACACGGGTGTTTTTGCATTTCGTTTCCGTCGAAAAGTAACGCCAATGCATTTCTCCGCAAAGTTCGAATATATATATATATATATATATATATATATATATATATATATATATATATATATATATATATATATATATATATATATATATATATATATCGAAACTGGTGTCATCTTGAAAATTCGTTCCAAGTGGATCCGCCTTGCGAACTCCACGGCTAGAATTTGTAAATTGCTATATGGGCCATAATGTAATTATTTAAAAACGTAATTAGTGAATTTTTATTAATTAGTCGATTTTGCATATCAATTTTTTGTGCATGTCCGCCGCTTCAGGTAGACCTGCAGCCCATGAAGTAGAATTGTGATATCTGCCACAGGCAGCTTTTAATGATTGTTGAAAGTGTTCGCTGAAACACCCTGTATGGTATCACCGCGCACATTTCTTTTTCATGTTCCTTCTACGGCACATGAGATTGCGCATTCTGGCGGGCATGTCTAAAAGCTTTCAGCAAACGTTCGGCCACTGGGGTGATCAGTGACTGCGCAAACCCGGCATTCTTCAAGCGGTCAGCTAGTGCAATAGAACTGCTATGACACTTGTGAAAGCAAAAGTGACGAAGTGCGTCCAGTAAAGTTAATTTGGCGATGCCCCGTTTTACCAGCTTAGAGTGACCCGACGAAAACGGCAGCAAGGGCTTATTGGATCTGGGTTCATACACTCAGCATACATGGTCGCTAGCGAAACACAGTCGTATATGAAGGAATCTTAAACCAGTTCTTTCTGGCATTTCATGAGTCATCAGCAGCGGAGACATGCACTTAATGAGAAGATCAAGTAGCTGTGAAACGTCACGGGTGAACCAGGCTGGAGTAGCCGCTATAGAAAGAAATAAGATAATCGTCAACGCATATCTGAATGCTTTTCGAACATTTGAATTCTCTAGCTGGTTTTTCAATTACCCCGTGAAACAGGCTTCACTCATTCACTTTCCTTCTTTCTTCTTCTTCTTCTTTGTAAGCCAAACGCAGAGGCAGAAGAAGTGTGCTGCGGGGCTCGTGGGGCTCGCGTGCCGTCGTTCGAGGCGCACAGTCGCGTGGGGTTTCCGCAGGAGACAGTCGCTCGGCGAGGTCGTCCGCAGGCCCCAATTGGTAAGCGCCCCGTCGATTTGCCGTCGCGTACGCTCGCGGTTTGGCCGGTCGCGGCTTGGCTCGAGTCAAACGTGGCCCAACGACGGTAGGCGCCCAGCGCGCCTGCTGGTAGGCGATCGAATTTTTCGCGTTACCGGCTTTACCTTCGAATGGAACGCTACGTGCGCGGCTTCTCTGAACCTTGGCCACTCGAAGCGGCAGGGGAAGGCGGTTAAATAATATGGCTCGAGGTGAGGTGCGGGCGTTTCGACAAGAGTATACTTCACGTCTTGGAAGTCGTGTCCTCTCGTCGAAACGTTGGCTTTTGGCAAGGACTTCACCCTTGTCTGTGTGTTGCTCTATAGCGGAACGTTACCTAAAGGCAGATATTATCTTTGTAAGCAGAATACTTCTGAAACTCTGTACGTCTCGCAAACCATTAATATGCTTAACCACTCTGCTTACTCCCTTTAAGCATGAATCCGCGGACGAGCTCAGTTTACTATCCCGTTTATTAGGTCCTCGCTCGGACGACCACCCTTTCCTTTGTTTTCAACTGACATGCTATAAGCGAAGAGAAACCTTTAAAAATGTCCAAATAGTGGCAGTTTAGTTCTCATTCAGTTACACTAGTTAGCACCGTCCCGCGAAAAGCTGCCCGGTCGGTCTCACGCTTTCAAGCAAAAGTGACGTGGTTTCACCGAATAACCTCTTTCGCAGTGATGGACTTTGAAGCAGAACCGGCCAAAACATTTTGCTTCAGGAACAATCTACAGCCGCGAGCAAAAGTTCGGTTGCAAAGGCATCAGCAAAAAAAAAAAAATCTTCTACAGTGTAGAGCTGCGCAGTGTGTAATTGCTTCAGTACATTGTAATGGTCGAACACACCCACGCATCCCGGCCACGGCGGCCGCATTTCGATAGGTCGAAATGCGAAAACACCCTTGTACTTAGATTTATGTGCACGTTAAAGAACTCCAGGTGATGCAAAATTCCGGAGTCCCCCACTACGGCGTGCTTCATAATCAGAAGGTGGTTTTGGCAAGTAAAACCCCATAATTAATAAAAACACGCCACCGTAGACTGTAACTTGTTTTCAGCCGGCATGCACAGGCTGCAAATATGTTTTTTTTTTTTCGCGCCATCACTGGTTTTAGAACTTCCGCTCAGGAATGTGTACATGCTGGCGTGTTAGCTAGGTGTCACTATAATCCGAATTCACGTGAACTTTTGGCTGTTAACTCCAAACGCGAACGTGCGAAAGGTGCTCCGTGTTGCTTGAATCGTCTAGCGCCAGTGAGTTATACCGGGTGTTTCAGCAAACACTTCCAAAAATATTTTTAAAATTGCCTGTGGCAGATGGCATCATCCTAGTCCATGAGCTAGTTTACTCGAAGCCGACATTACTTGTACAAAAAATTTAAATACATAATCGACTAATTTAAAAATCGCTAATTATGTTTTTGACTAATTACCTTGTGGCACACATTGCGATTTACAAATTCTTTTCGGGGAGTTCGCAAGACAGATCCACTTGGAAAGAATTCTCAGAATGACACAAGTTTCGAGACATTAATTCCAGAACTTTGCGGAGAAATGCATTGGCGTTCCGGTTACTTTTGTGCTTCAATGCATAAAAAGTCGTTTTGTAAAGAAAGTGGAACGAGAGTGCATTTTTACGACAGTCACAATTACCAGAGGGAACTGTGGCGACCCGCCGTGGTTGCTCAGTGGCTATGGTGTTGGGCTGCTGAGCACGAGGTCGCGGGATCTAATCCCGGCCACGGCGGCCGCATTTTGATGGAGGCGAAATGCGAAAACACCCGTGTACTTAGATTAAGGTGTGCGTTAAAAAAACCCAGGTGGTCGAAATTTCCGGAGCCCTCTACTACGGCGTGCCTCATAATGAGAAAGTGGTTTTGGCACGTAAAACCCCATAATTTAATTTTTAACTGCGGCACTAGTGTCCACGGCATAGCTGCGAGCAGGGCAGGTCAACCAGCATAGGAATGGTGGGCCTTACATGGATTTGCCTAAACCTTGTCCTTCTGGCTTTAAATGACTTCATGCCTTTGCAAAGTGATCATTCTTAAGAAATTACTGCGATATAAATCATAAAATGAACATCGTTAAATTATCCGCCGGTAGGATTTGAACACAGGACCTCTAGCACACAAGCTCGATATCGAAACCATAACGCCACCGACGCATGGACAAGCGGAATCACTGCAGTTAGCAGCGATTATGCGAGCTTGCAGAGTCTTATTACCCTCTGCATTAAAGAAATAATATAAATTGATTTGAAATTTACGCCCAGATAAAGTGTGATAAACAAAGCCACAAGAACGTCTGAAGTCCCAAGCACGAAGATCAAACAAATCCATGTGCTACCCATCATTCTCGTGGTGACTGAGCGATCGCAGCGCCAGAGTTCTCTCTAGTAATCGTAGAAAACTCTATGCTTTAACGTGCCCTCAGTGCACGGCACACGGCCGTTTTTGCATTTCGCCCGAATCGAAATGCAGCCGGGATTTCATCCCGCGACCTCGTGCTTATAGCAGCGCAACACCATAGCCACCGCGGCGGGTGTAGTTGGCTGTGAATTACCACCAGACCTCCAGGAAGCTCCTGGCCAGTCTGTTACGTAGTCGCGTTTCGTCTCCTGATGATGTAGCAGGAACATATTATAGCCTCGCGGTAGTGCTCTTCCATCATGTTGTCCTGATACTGCAATTAGCGCAGGGACCTAAAATAAATCGGCCGAATTCACCATCTCAATGAGTTTTGAAGAAATCGGCAACGTGGATGAAAATTCATGAACGAGATCGTTGGCATCGACCTGAAAGTAGAATACAGTCCACAAAGGAAACCTACGGGTATCCTCGGAAAGCTACAATACAGGGTGTTTTTTTAGCTGCACCAAATTAAAAAAGATTGCTTGTAGCAGATAGCACCACTCGAACTTTTGATATATATTAGTCAGTGAGTCGGCCATTACTTCTAGGAGAAATAAAAAAGGATTAATGGAATGATTAACATAATTACGGTAACAAAATTTATAAATAATTACTTTATGACACTAATTTCAATCTACGAATTGTAGCCGGTGAGTTAGCAAGGCGTATCCACTTCGAAAGAATTATAAGGATGGAATTGGTTTCGAGATAAGCGCTGTCAAACTTCCGGTAAAATGCATTATTGTTCCGCTTACTTTTTCAAGAAAGCGCCATTTTATGCATTCAAGCACGAAAATAACTGGAACGCCATTGTTTTCCGATTATTATCTCGAAATTGACGTAGTCCTCAGAATTCGTTCCAAGTCGATATGCCTTGCATACTCACTAGCTACAATTCGTAGTTTAAAATGTGTGCTTTAAAGTAATTAAGGAAGTTAATTCACAGCTAAAATGTTTTGAAATTTAGGCCCACATAAAATGTGATAAACGAAGCCACAAGCTCACTAAGGTAGCTCACTAACAGCCACAAGAACGTCCGAAGTCCCAAGCACGAAGATCAGACAAATCCATGTACTACCCATCATTGTCGTGGTGGCTTAATTATGTTAATTATTCCAGTAAGTATTTTCACTTCTCGATGAAGTAATGTCCCCCTCATTTAGATAAATTTAGATAAATTTAGATAATTTAGAGTAAATTAGATTAAAGGTTAAAATTGTTCTATCTGCCGCAGTCAATTTTTAAAAACGTGGTGCAGGAAAAAAAAAGCGAACAATTTACCAACAATTAGGATACTCCCTAATGCCAATTTTGAGCGCAGCTGTTTAGGTATTTTGTAGTGGCGATATATTGTGGCAAAGAATTTGATTCTGAACGACAGGGTCCGCTCGGCTGCGGCGCTGCGCCTCTGCTCGGGCAGCTCGTTTAGCAGCACCGGCAGACGAAGCATTTCCACCGGTTGCGTCACTCATTGTTCAGGAAGAAAGCGGGAACGCGCGGTTCGCGCGGAGCGCATTCTCTAGCGGCAGCGGTGCAGGCGAAGTAGCGCATGCACGGTGAGTCCCAAGCTCACGCCAGCGCTTTTCCATGTATGGAATCAGAGGACGCGCACGCCGCATGCGTGGTTGTCGCCGTGAAGCACTTCTCGTACGGCATTCCGCTTTCCTCCTCACCCTTTCGCCATACTCTCCTCCACTTTCCTCCTCATGCTTCCGCTGCACCCTCCTCCGCTTTCCTCCTCGCGCTCTCATCGCTGAAAGAGCTGCGCTCCGCGTTCACTCTTTATCATCCTTCGCTGTGCTCGTCCGCTGGGTTACGCCGACGCCGACTCTCAACGCTGGTTACAGCATCATGGAATACCAACTAGCCCGGTCTCACTCCTTGTCTCAACGCAGGAAGGGGCGCCTAAGAGCTGCGTTCTAAAAAACATCCTGTATAGTTTCGCAGTTGAAGAATTCGTCTTAGTCCAAGGATCGAACCATCGCCGTTTTGGAGCACTATAGCCCCGCCAACTGAGCTAATTACCATAAGACTGGCAGTTGGCTACACAATTTGCCGACTCCTCTTGTTACAACCATCTCCAGCACACAGAAATGCAGCTGTCAATCTCTACATCACGTAAAGCATGTATCGCGCGTCAATGTCCTCTATGCATCTAGCAAAGCATGTACCGCGAACGCCGTTTTCAAGTACCAGGAGCATGTAAGCATGCCTCCCGACCCCCCCACCCCACCCCAACTCGGCTTTCCTGCACCGTGAACGCTTATACAACGACAGGGTTTTTGTCCTCTCTTGAAGTCTTGTTCGTAGCTTACAGCCAGCGTCTGGCACGTGCTTGCGCGGAGACGACGTGCGCAACTGCCATGTGCCAGAAGACAGCGCTGCGCTTGATTTTCGTCTTGCGCATTTGGCCGTCATCGTAAAAGTTGTGCAAACCTTCGTGCGCATGAAAGGCGAGTTTAAAAACACCAAGGAGGAAGCCTAAGTTAAGTTGTCTTGTAGATTATATACTGTCTGCGTAACCGCTTATCGTACCCGCTGTGGTGGCTTAGCGGCTATGCATGGCGTTGCGCTGCTTAGCACGAGGTCGCGGGATCACATCCTAGCCTCGGCGGCAGCATTTAGATGTGGCGCAATGCGAAATCGCCCATGTGTCGTCCATTGAGTGCACCATAAAGAATTCTAGGTCGCCAAAGTTAATCGGAGCCCCCCCCCCCCCCCCCCCCCCCCCTCCACGGCGTGCCTCATGATCAGATCGTGGTTTTGGCACGAAAAACACCAGAACTTAATTTTTATCGCTTACCGTAAGAGGAGGCTTGGTATACCAGAAAAAAAGACGAGAAACAGCGCAACCGCAAAATTCGTTCCCCACCTCGCCGTGACGAATATGTCAGTCTGCTCGATCGGGTCTCGATCAGCGCTCATCGACAACAAACCACTGCATTTTAAAGAAACAAGAGGCTTTGAAATCCGTGACGTCCCACTGACGTACCATCCCTGAGATGATATTGTCCTTCATTTTCTCCAAGAACGACTTTTCCATACAAATAGATGAAAGCAGGGTTTCAAAAGGAAAACAGTGGCGATTGCTAAATGCTATAGAGATAACGCGTTAGCATTACGTTGCATCTCTTTGAGGTCCGGAATCAAGGATTGAAACATTGTTCACCACAATGTAAAGTGTTCTTCAGAGCTCGCTCGACCCACGTCCTGCCTCTTTGAGGAACGAAGTGCAACTGACGGTGGTCCGGAGCACACCGTAATCAGTCGATATATATATATATATATATATATATATATATATATATAACCTCTACCACGCACCGGCTTCCCATGCTTCACGTACTTTTTTTCCACTTTGACACTCCTAGTTTTGGCACTCATAATTAATGCTATAAATATAATACGGCAGCCATTACCAAATCCTAACTGGGAGCTTTCCACTGTCGATGAAAAGAAAAGTGTACAATCATTGAATTCTACCGGTGCTAACATATGGTGCAGAAACTTGGAGGTTAACAAAAAAGCTTCCTATCAAGTTGACCTGGCAAAGAGCGATGGAACGAAAAATATTAGGCGTAACGTTAAGAGACAGGAAGAGAGCGGTGTGGATCAGTAAGCAAACGGGGATAGCCAATATTCTAGTTGACATTAGGAGAAAAAATGGAGCTGGACAGGCCATGTCATGCGTAGGGCAGTTAACAGGTGAACCATTAGTGTTAAAGAATGGGTGTCAAGGGAAGGGAAGCGCAGTCGAGGACGGCAAAAAACTAGGTGGGGTGATGAAATTAGGAAGTGTGCAGGCGAAAGTTGAAATCAGCTAGAGCAAGACAGGGGTATTTGGAGATAGCAGGGACAGGCATTCGTCCGGGGCAGCGGGCATAAATATAGGCTGCTGCTGGTGCTGCTGCTGCTGATGATGATGGTGATAAAGCTATAGTGTACTTGTCGGTGTTCTTGTGTGGTCTTTTCCACCATTTCTAAATGGTGTCACTTACAATCCCCCGATTGACGCATCTTTGACTTCCAACGTTATGAAGGTGCCTTAGGGACAGCCGCGTGCCGATAGGGCGATGCGGAGATTAAAAGTGCTACGTGACATCACATGCAGGCATTCCCCAATTCCTACCGCCGTAGGAGCATCGAGACAAAATGGCCACCTGGAACGAGGCTGACTGGCACGACGAGGCGGAATGCGACATCGCTGAAGAGGCGGCACGGGTGACCGCCCAAAATTCCAGTCTGGAGTGCGACCTCGACGTCTCGGTCACGTTGGCGCGCTCAAACTACACGGCCGCTGCGGTACGCGCTGCCCTTTGACGAGGCGTCATCACTTGATTGTTGCGGTCTCGTGGCCGGAACAATCAAGGAAGCTGAGAATAGCGATTCTTTCGGCTGATTATATATATATATATATATATATATATATATATATACCGCTCAGCTTTTAAGGCCCTCGCTCACTAAAATCACATTGCCTGACCTGCGGAGGGCTTGGTCTCCGGTTATATGATGTCATATCTTTGCCGGCAGAATACCGCATTATAATACATCAACTATAGTTCGCATCATGGGGGCAAGTCGTGAGGATACAGAGGGAACGTCGATTCAGTACTTTCTTTGCGTGCTAGTCCTTGATTTTGTAGCAGCAACATCTGACACTGAATGAAGTCAAAAAGTAAAAAGTATCACATATAATGTAGTTGTGACCTAGCTATTATACGAAAGACTTTTCTTTCAAAATCATAACCCTTCGCCGGTCGCACTGCGGCGTGTAGGAAAGTTCTCCGAAGCTCCCAAGTCACAGAGTGGCCAGTGGCCCGAATGTGTGACCTTTGCTCCCGTCTTTTCAGGAACTTCTGTCAACAGCTTCCTTGCGCTCTGACATTTCATTGCACGAAAGCGTCATAAAGCTATTCCTCTGCGATCTTTTCTTCCCCAAGTCATGCTTTCTTTCTTTTTTTCCTATTAAGAATGGGTGTAAGATGTTAGCTTAAACGACCCGCATTCGCTCACCCAAAGTAAAATATTTTTGAGCTCCGTCTGCGTCTGCAAGTGCAATTTCTTCGTCTAGCTATCGTGATGGCCTCACTTTAAAAACGAAAGAAAAAGTAAACTAGACGCTTTGTCATGACTACGATGAAGCTACCGCGCAAGCGCACGACAAAACTGAGACTTAAAACAGACGATCAGCTTTTACGGCTCATTAGGAAGCCTTAGAAACGTGGCGATAAGTACCCTATATTTCTAGAAAGTTTCGCGCTCTAGCTCTAACGGTGCGGTATATACCGAGGAGCCCAATTCTCCGCTCGTACAATTACGCATTCAAGAAAGCTGGAAAGGACTGCAGCAGCATCAAAGATACGTTATGCCACAGCAATGACGCCTCATAAGATTGTCATGGTACTGAACATTCTCATCGATTATGGTTACCTTGTGCTATTAAGAATGAGTAACAGATTCCGAATGAAGCTGTTAAGCAGTAAGGGTTTGAGAGCGGATAGTTTTTTCATGCCGTGTTTTTTTTCATTCGCTTTGTTTTTTTTTTAGCGCTTGTACATCGGCGTTTTCTTCTTTCGTGTCGACTTTGGTTGACAAGCTTTTCTTTCTTTCTTTCTTTCTTTCTTTCTTTCTTTCTTTCTTTCTTTCTTTCTTTCTTCACCCAGCGGCAACTAGTAAATATTAAGCGCAGGAAAAAAAACAGGGTCGAAATGAGGGCAAGCGCTTGTCCTTTCGTCGCCGTTTCTTCCTTCACGCTTCAAGTTTGCATGTAAAAAAAAAAAGGTCTTAAGTTATGCAGTAATCCCCTCTGCCTTGCACTTCCTCCGTTTTGCCGTATACGAACATATTTAGCGTAAGGTTATACGGTGATACGGGTCGTGCTAAAGCTAGCATTGGCCGCTGAAACTCTGGGTTAAAACGGCAAGTCGCACACGTGTGCCGGCAAAAAGTCGTTGCATCAACTGACACTGCCGGACGCCCATATGGTTCCTATAAGTCATGTTCCATTATTGTATTTACAGAAGCGTTCGGGTCCTTTCGCGGATGTGCCATCTGAAAAGTCCGGACTGTCTCTGGAGTAAGCTGAAATTTCAGTCATTTCATTATAGGCGAGCCAAAGGGTTTGGCACGAGGCCTGAACTCGAGCTCTGTGCATGGTCAGACGTAACATAGCTGTAAAGGGGCCAAAATTAGTCTGTTAGGTGCCTGAAAGATATCGTTATACTTGAAAATACGGAGATGCCCGACATAAGGGGCGTTACGTAGCGTGTAAGCATAATAAGCAGTTGTGTCAAGTACTGGATACATGTGGTGACGTGCTGCTCTGATAGTTTACAATGTAAAGTCTTTCATATAGCGCCGAAGCCTTTGCACTGTGAGGCTCTGTTGCAGCTTATGCATATCCTTTAAATACTAAGAAAGTGCCTCATAACTGAAAAGTGGTTCTCTACTAAGAAATAGGTATGTAGAGGAATATTCCGTTGTTACGTAAACATAAGTCTGCATCATATACTTTCCGTTTTCTCTACGTTTCAGACCATGGCGACGCTTTCGCCGCACCTGCTAGGAAACTAAGCCCACAATTCTTCATCTTTTTTTATATTGTTGTTATTATTCAAAGATAACAGTGAGCTCAACTGGTCACGAATAGGTGCTTCACAGTGAATAGATGTGTGTGTTCTGACACGCTCCCCGCCAGCGAGGACAGTCTCCTGGACGGCGACCTGGACAGGGACTTCCCTCCAGGCGATGGCGTCCTCATTCCAGGACTCTCGGATCTATCCCTCTCCCCGAAACACACCATCACAGCTGACCCGTTGGGTAGGTCGGCACATTTAACGGGCCTTGTGCTCTTTCGCGTGAAAGATGCCTCTCACATGGAGGGCGGCAGGCGCATACCGTTGCCGTATGCGAGCCATGCAGATGCAAATGCGCGCTGTTTAGCGCCATAGGCGACGTTTGCTATTTGTTTCCTGTCTTATAAGCTTCTAAGAAGCACTTGAAACGCTCGCAGTTAGAAAAGAGAAGTCAGCAGGCCAGTAGAAACCGAAAAAAAAAAAGAATTCACAGGGGAACTTTAGTCTGCTAGCCTGCGCCTTGAAAGTAGGCGTGTAATAAATGAACAGAGTGTATTTTCCGCAAGCACGCACGCACGCGCATACAAAATAGGAACGAAGTGGTTGATTTCGTTTTTATAACGAGTTGAGATAGGCATGAGTGATTGACGGTGAAATGCGCGGAATATGTGATTTGAGTGCTACAGACGCAACGCGTCTTTAGATACCGCAATTACCCTCTGATGTAACCGCGTACTTTCTCCTATGACCGCCCTTTCCTGCGGTAAGGTCGCAGGGCAGAGAGTAAGGTGCGTCAGTGTTCGCTTAGTTATTCTTCATCGAGGCATCATTCTCTGCAGTTGTAAAATTTGTAACGAACAAATGGATCATGCATACACATGCGATAACAGGTGTACTATAATTACGCATCAGATACGTGTTTTAGGCTCAGTTAACGCGAGAAACAACTCGATTCGACTAAGGTTCAGACGCACATGCGATTTGGTTGCGTTCGCATTTTTTTCTCGCCATTTATCGTTTGTGCTTTCCTCCTGCTATGATGTGCTGAGACTAAAAAAGAAGCTTGAGAACAAGTTAAGGGCCGCGCAAAGATCGATCAACGAAGAATGCTAGGCATACCTTTAAGAGACAGAAAGAGAGCGGTTTGGATCACAGAGCAAACGGGTATGGACGATATTCTAATTGACATCAAGAGAAAAAAATGGCGCTGGGCAGGTCATGTTATGCGCAGATTAGATAACCGTTGGACCATTAGGGTGGCAGAATGGGTACCAAGAGAAGGGGGAAGCGCAGTAGAGGACGGCAGAAGGTGGTGTGACGAAATTAGGAAATTTGCGGGTGCTAGTTGGAATCGGTTGGCGCACGACAGGGGTAATTGGAGATCGCAGGGAGAGGCCTTCGTCCTGCAGTGGTCATAAATGATGATGATGATGATGATGATGTGTCATATATACGCGTGCTTTTGAGAGCTTTACCTTCCACCGGCATCGCAGACCTGAGTTTGTCGGAGGGCGACGACACGTTGGGACAGCAGTCGCCCTCATCCAAACCTCTGGCGACGATCCCGGAGGAGCCTGAGCTGGAGGCGCAGCACGAGAAGGAGCACCCGCCGGAGCGTAACCCCGAGGAACTGAGCACTCACATGGAGGAGGAGCCGGCGCCTCTCGTACTCAACGCGCTGCCCCTACAGGACCCCGACCTGTCCACGGAGGCCGGAAACGGTACGTGGGGGTTGGGGGCGACTGGGCGCTTGCCTATTTCATCTAGTCGAAGCGTTTACGGTGGACTGCAGTCGCCGACGCGCGAGGAACGCAGACGCTCCCATCGTCTCCTAAGCACGTGCTATATCTCACAACGGCATTCATCCAACTTCTCTCGGAACTTTTCTCGAAAAAGTATATAGTCCACATTAGTCTGGGCCTATATATAGTCGGAGTGCTGCACTGAATTTGATTAGGGGTTTTATGCGTCTTCGGCTACTGTGTGCGGCGACGTGTAGCAAGCGCAATCTTAAAAAAATTTAAAATTAAATTATGGGGTTTTACGTGCCAAAACCACCATCTGATTATGAGGCACGCCGTAGTGGGGGACACCGGAAATTTGGACTACCTGGAGTTCTTCAACGTGCACCTAAATCTAAGTACACGTAAGCTTTCGCATTTCGCCCCCACCGAAATGCGGCCGCCTTGGCCGGGATTCGATGCAGCGACCTCTTAGCAGCCGAACACCACAGCCACTAAGCAACCACGGAGGTCAAGCGCAATATTTCCTCGCCAAATGTATGTTTGCGCAACTGTAAAGTATATCGCTGTTTTCTGATTCGTCGTGTCACCGCACATCGTTCGGCCATTAGGCAATTAAGCCCATGTGGCAACACCCGAATATTTGTTTATTTGGACAGTGTTGCCAGCACAAGTAATGGATTCTGGAGTTGCCATAGCGATCAGCGGCGGTGGGGTTGCCGGCGACGCCAAAGCGTATAGCCGTGGCCACTCTGTCACTGAATGGCCACGTCGCTGTGCCGCAGGGATATCTCAGTGCACCCAAATTCTCCCTCGCAGTGTGCAATTTTTTGAATTTACTTCCAAGACAAAATTGATTAGAGAATACTTCGACATGCGCCCACTGGCAAAGCAATTAAGTTTTTTTTTTTTTAATTTGGAGGTTTTTACGTGCCGCAACCACGATATGATTAAGGCACGCCGTGGTGGAGGACTCCGGAAATTTCTACCAAATGGGTATCTTTAGCATGCGCCCAATGCACGGCACAAGGGCGTTTCCGCATTTCGCGACCGGGGTTTGATCCCGCGACTTCGTGCTTAGCAGCGCAACACCATAGCCACTAAGCTACCGCGGCGGGTCTTCAAAGCAAGTGTGTAGCTTCAAGGATGTGAACACTGCTTTTCTCGGGAACTATAGACAAGAACTGTGTATTTGTTCACGGTATACAGCCATGCAAAATGCACCGAGTCATGTATTTCGGTACGTTTTGGAAAGAGGCCAAGCTGTAGAATATTCGAAGCACCAGACTGAAATGTGCAAGGATGGTTTAACATAAATGCTTCGCCATGGGGTGGCGCGAGTTGTGGGTAAAAATGACGGCACAGGTGGGCACTGCGAGCGACATTTAGTTGACATCGTGAAAAATGTTCCAACGGAAGGAAGGCACACATGAAACATCGTGAAAGCATGTCAAGTGCACTTGCCTGAACGTCGATGAAACGGACGGACGGATGGATCGATGCTATGAGCGTCGCCTTTGAAACGGGGAGGTGGGTTACATTGTGCTTCAATGCATCAAACTGCGTTTTCTTTTTTTAAAGAAAGTGACTGGAACGCCAATGCATTTTGTCGGACACTTTGAAAATTAATATCTCGAAACTGGTGTAGTCCTGAGAATCCGTTCCAAGTGGATACACCTTGCCAACTCACCGACTATAATTCGTATGTTGAAATAAGTGCCGTAAAGTAATAAATAAAAAAGTTAAATAGCGTAATTATGTCAATAATTCCATTAAGCACTTCGATTTCTCGTAGAAGTAAACCACCTCATCGAGTAATTTAAATCAAGGGTTATATTGTGTTATTTCCCACACGCAATGTTTAAACATTTAGTGCAGCTAAAAAAAAAAACAGCTTATGGGATGCTATGTGATATACTGCATGCGACACGAGTCACAGTATATAGTTGCCTATGAAGGTCGAGAACAGTTACGTATCGTACCAGTAGCAGAGTAACAATGCCGCGAACAAGTGCTTGCACCTTTCGGAGGCCCGCTACACACACACATCCTTTCTTTTAAATCTCCGGTTCGCTTGGAAGGCAAAAGCTCTCTTTAAATAATGCTGATGCGGCGCGATAGGCAGGCACAATTGCACGCACAGTGCAACGATTTCTGTGACTTCGTCGCCGAAATCCTCGAGACCGATCAAAATAAGGTAATCGGGAACTTTTTCGGTTTCGACGAAACACCTCGATTCTACGCCACAAATGAGAAACTTGAGCACAGCCCCAAGCGAAAGAGACGCCGAGAACCTAGATGTCGTAGCCATCTTTGTTTATTTGAACAGTGTTGCCAGCACCAGTTCCGGAGTTGCCGTAGCGATCAGCGGTGGTGGGGCTGCCGGCGACGCCATAGCGTAGCCGTGGCCACTCGTCTGTCGCTGAAGGGCCACGTCGCTGTGCCGCAGGCAGTTCTCGCCGCTTGCCGGCGAGACCGCCGTCGGCCGGCGTTCCGCAAACCGCAAGCGGCGTGCGGGGAGTTGCCGTGCCGCTAACGTGAACGCGCCTTTAATTCCCGCGCCATCGATTCATAAGTGGCTCCAAAGAAATCAACGTCGCCCTGCTTGGGAAGGAATTGTCTCTATTTGCGTCGGGAATATCAAGAAATGGAACAAGTGATCGCTCACTTGAATTCCGACGGCGTTTATGTAGCTTCTTCGCTCGTGAATTGCATTTCGCTGGAACTCTGACCCGCCGTTTTCGAGTATCGTTTTCTGAACGTGGAAAACAATTCAATGGTTGCAATCCTCGTCCTTCTCGAGTTGTTTTGTATCAAATAACTCTTGGCAGCAAGTTGATCCTTTTGAAACCGTACCGCAACACTGTCGGCGGTATACGCTTGCAGGGGCTGGTGGCTCCCAGTATTCTGTGCAAAGCACTTCTATGGCGTTTTTCACTTTCGTCCTCGATGATCATAGCCTCATCGCTGTTTTAAATATTTACAATGAGAGAAATTAAAAATAGACACACCAAACTCGCTAAACTTGTAAGCGTAAAAACGACGTGCTCCCTGCGGCCCCGCTTGGGAGGCGGCGCTTTCTCACTCACGGCGCCGAGGGTTGTTTTTCACGAGCGCCCCTTGGGCAGCGCTGGTTGCGGCTCGAAGCGTGATCTATGCCGACTTGTTCACGCCTTTGTACTCAGCCGTGTACTCTACTCCACCCCCTGTCTCAAGCTCTCTCGCCGTGAAACTGACGCCATGGACGCTCTTATTCGCCGGGCATACAAAGTCGCCCTCCGCCTTCCCATAAATACTCCTACCGACCGACTCTTACAATGAGGCCTCCACAACACAATCGGGGAACTTGTAGACGCGCACCGCCAAGCACAATACCTTCGTCTCGCACAAACCAACACTGGCCAGTACATACTGCACTCCCTTGGAATCCGGATACTAGCCAACGATCCGACATTACGCCCCGTATCAAAACCCTTACACCACGAACTGCTCATTAAGCCACTCCCCCGTAACATGCACCCCGACCACCACGATAAGCGCCGCAGAGCTCGAGCTACAGCACTGCACCGTTACCACGACTCGGAACCGGACGCCGTATGGGTAGACGCAGCCTGCAAGGGTGATGAAGCGGTCGCTGTCGTGGTGGATCACACTCTCTCTCCGATTAGAACGCACACACTCCCCCCAGACACCTCTCCCGAAGCTGCAGAGGAAGCCGCCATTGCCCTATAGCTATCATCAACACAGAAGCACCCCGGTATGTTTTATCAGACTCCAAAACTGCAATCCTAAATTTCGCACGAGGCCGAGTCCACGTCCCTGCTTTTTGTATTGGCCTCGAGCTCCACCACTGGAAAAGCTGGCGCCACCGTCGGCGTGACGTGCTAGGAGGGATCACGTGGACATAGCGGCCGCGTCGGCTGCTTCGGGCGCGCCGAAGCCACGGAGGCCGAAGCGAGCTGAAAACGAGTTTAAATTCCCTCGTACGCTGCGGTTTTCATTTAGTGGCGAAATTTTCCCGCTTCGAGTGTCTCCTTTACAACGCTTGAAAGCACTACAATAGGCAGTGGCTGCCTTTGAAGGCGCGCGGCATGGTAGGCTACTGCTCGGTGCCGCAGGGCCGGACGCACGTAACGGAGGCCGGTGTCAGCCTGATTCACACGTAGCCACAAGACAAGAAGCTGTGTGAAGCTTGGCTCGCGAAACATAAAACCGGCAAACAGTCATCGGCTACAACTCGGGTATGCAGCAAGCACAGACGCGAGGAAGATTTCTGCTACGGCGCCCGGTCTGCGATGTTCTGAAAACGCGCACTGAAACGCACGCCCGAGTCCGCTGCCCTACTAATGTCATGACGGTTTGGTCTATGAACTTGTCGATACTATAGATACTGGCAAGTTCAATGTAGTGGAAAGGCAGCGGTAAGAAGCACATTCAAAGAAAGCATGGCATATGGTCATGTTTATGTTATGAATTAATGCACTCGATTACAAAAAAGGAGCAGCGGGATATTGCACGCTGAGAACGCCAATAAACATACTGTGCGACGCAACTCGAGAAATAGTATCGAAAGGTCAAAGAATTTAGAAGAAAAAAAAGATTGAATCGTCGCGACGGCACATCGAAGGCGTCGAAGTCTCTACAATGAGATTATTTTTGAACAGCTCTCATAGCGCCAACGCAACAATGGTTGCTTGTATACTGTCAAATGCTCATATTCTGCGGCCTAAAGCTCATGTCACGGTGCGAAAACGCGCGCGCGGAGAAAGCGAAACAGTGCGCGGACAAGCATGCAGATGCGCAGTCGGTCGCTGCGAATCTGCGCGATCGCTGCATTGAGGCTTCATTCTATTACGCTCCTAATTATACAAACGCTATAAGAACATATTTCACATAGTTTTATCTCAGCGTTTACCTACCTTTCACGCAAGAAGCCGGTTCGGGAGACTCCATCGCGGCGACCGTGCGCAGTGGCGTTCACTGTACGTATTCGGTAAAGAGATAGCGGCTGTAAACGATTGTGTGCTTTCAGTTTGCCCAAGATTATTATTTAGACAGCAAGAAACTTCTCTCGTTTCGAAAGTACTTACAGAAATGTCCGGGAGAGCTCGCGCGTGGCGTTTTCAGGGAGCGCTGACAGCAAAACCTATGAGGAGCGCGCCACGTGATCCCTCATACTACGCCAGCGAGGCGGCTTCCGATAGAGGGCGACTCCGTAACTCCTCGCCGCCAATACTGGACTCGCCCGTTGCACCCCCGCCCCGTCATGTGGAGCTGATTTGGGTGCCTGCGCACTGCGGGAATCCTGGAAACGAGGCCGCCAACCTCTTAGCCCGAGGTTCTTTAAACCGGGCTCTTGCGGCCTCCGATCCGGGATTCACGAAGGAGCGCGCGCACACTTTCAACGAGCTGACGAATGCCTCCAACACTGTAATATAATTTACACCATAAAAAGTGAGAAGGGTGTAAATGTGTCCATAACTCACACCCATAGGGTATCCGTTATGTAGATAACACCCTAAGGGTGTGAGTTATAGACACATTTACACCTTTTTCACTTTTTAGGGTGTAAATTATTTTACAGTGAAGGCGGCGCGTCAGCTGTACCCCGCACCGCACAAATCCTTTAGCAATCGACAAGCAACCCTTTGGCGCCGATTAAAAACTCACACTCTCCCATCTGCTCTGACTCTTTCTCACTATCACCCACTTTTCCTCACATCAGCCTGTAATCTCTGTCCCGAACCTCGCGCTTCTGCTCTCCACCTCCTTTCTCATCGCCCGGCGGATCCTCCCCCGCGGGGCCTCGAGCACCTGAAGACCTGGGAGGACTGGGAGACCCTGCTGCGCTATGGAGACCCGGTCGTGCAGACCATGGCTACTGATCGGGCTGCCAGCGTTATGGAGCGAAGCAACATAAACGCTTGAGTGCAGTGGGGTGGTGCGGGGGCCCGGGAGCCTGCGTGCCCAAAACTCCTCAGTCTTACAATAAAGTTTTTATGATGATGATGATGAAGTGAGAGGACGAGTCGGGAGAAGGCTAACTTTATCCGACAGTGCGCAGGAGGATAACTATCGCGGGGAATTTCTCGCTTGTTCCCGAAATTGCTGCTAGCCCTGTAAACGATGTAATTATAAAATGTCGCAGTCTCACCCGAAAGGCGAAGCATTGATTGCGATAGCAAATTATTAGACAGCTATACGCGGTAAGTTTAGTAGTTTTATCTGCTGTACAAACTGCTGTAAACATTCGCTTACTAACCAAATTAACGAGTATACGGTGTGGCGCACGCGCATGTGAACATGAGCGCATATCTCGTAACTCGCATAACTCGATAGCCGCGGGCTGTCAAAACGCTGGCGCGATGGAGAGCAGCAGCAGCAGCGGCGAGCGAACTCCCCTTCATGCTGCTTCTCGCTTCAACGTGCGCCAGTCGTGAGAACATTGTGCACGCAAAGCAATCAGCGTTCTCACTCGCCTTCGAACCCTTCCGCAGATTACGCTCAAGATAGGACGCGTACGGCCGTGCTCAGCCGAGCCATGCGCAGCCTTGGCTGAAGCAGAATCGCGCGCTGCCCTTCCGTCCTCTACGCGTGCGCACATCTCGCCGGTCCCCTCCTTGCGCGCGCGAGGAGACGCCGCCGCCACAAGCCACCATCCTTCTCGGCTGCCCTTGCGCATACAACATGCGGCGCGCGGCCGCGATTTTATCGCATTTAGACTTTATACGGAACATCACGGCGACGGCGGTGGCTACAACAGCGCGGAAAATTCGCCTGGGGTGTCCATATTATTATTATTATTATTATTATTATTATTATTATTATTATTATTATTATTATTATTATTATTATAACTGAGGAACAAGCACTGAAAATGTCCTCCGGTATCCATATGCCGTTGCTTGCCAGAAACTGGAGCGATCCGTGTACTTGCTGTCACGGCCATGACAGCCTGTGAACCGAACTCTCTGCAGATATGCTTCCTGACTCGTCGGAGCCACACTTCCGGATTTCCGAGCAGTCGTTGGCCGAATCCGCGGTCCTTCGCACCGAGGTGAGCGACATCTCGCTGAAGGAAGACAAGGCAACGAGCACGGCCGACGTTATTATCGAAGACCTGCCCGCGCGGCCCAAGTCTCCATATCAAACGCGCAACAGGCCGCAGATTTCGGCGCAAGTGCAGCTGTCTCCTTTTCCCAGTAAGTCCATTTCGCCAAGTGAACGCAACAGATAAAATATCAACAGAATGCTATATCCGTCCCATCTAATCAGCCAGTGGTTATGAAACTGAGTCTCTATTGCCACAGGGGAACACGTGCCGGCCTTGCAAACTTGGAAGTACGAACACAGTATAGTAGTAAGGGCGCCATACACGATACTGATTCCGATACTCTATATCACGGTAATTCTTGTGGGCTTCGTGTATCGACGCAGGCTGATAGCTCTAGAGCAAGCTACAGCTGCCTATTTACACGATTTACAAAAACAAGAAAGAAAAATTGATTAAGCTTAATAAATATCTCAAAACGTCAAAAACAGTATATGCATGCAGTCCTCGTGCAATCGCGAAAACATTGTGTGGGGTTTCGGTATCACATGTGTACCACATGTCGGCGCAAACAAGTATCTCTTATTGCGATCGAAATTATATAGGAGCACTCCAAGCCAATTTCTGGCCGTTGCCCTGCAAGTGCGATAAGATCTGCGCCATAGGCTTTATGTTCTGTGGGTGCGAGGAGAAGCTCGCGAGGGTGAGCCGAGAGTGATGGTGGCTTGATTTGCGCCGTCGTTCCCGTGCACCCAATGTCGGAAGTCACGTGATCAGCGAACGCTAAGGTAGGGAAGGAGACAGGTGAGCGCGCGTATCTTCGTCTAGTCCGTCTGTGGCTGCGCTGGCTGTCAGCGCGACTCTCACACGCGGTCCGCGTGCCCTATCATCGATGTAATCTGCGGCAGGTGCAATGTTTGGCAACCCGCGACGGCTGGTAGCTTCATGTGCGCTGCCTTTTCGCGCAGCTACTGTTACAGGTCGCGTAATTTCAAGTATCGCAGACTCATTGAAGCGAGAGGCCGCGCGCAGCGTTCACCCCCCCCCCCCTCCCCCCCCATCTGCCTGCGTCCCGCTCTGCCTGCGCCAGCGTTGTGACATCTAGTGTTCATGCTCAGCGAGTGAGATCTCTTCATGTTTACCTGTGCGCGCGTGACACACTGTTCATTAATTTAATTAGTAAGTGAATGTTTACTGCAATTATGGGGCCGATAAATCGACGAGCCTTACTTTGTGCATGTAGCTGTCTGATAATTTGCTTCGTCTTTCGACCGAAACTGCTACTTTTAGTTGAAAACCTTTCATATACGTTCTGCATGATGTATAGCGCAGTGTGGAGGCACGTTAGGTTTTTTTTTTTTCTGTGGCTCCTGGAGCTTCTCGCGGGGAACAGGAAGCCCGTCAAACCTCAATGTTCGTCCGCGTGTTGACGACACAGACGCTGTAGGTCACCGAACGTTGGTGCCCTCTTTTGGACCTTTTACCTTTATAGTCATCTGTGCCTCGCATGTAGGGTAACGTAGTTGTTGGGCTTAAATGGTTACTGAATATGTATAAAGGTGTATTACCTTATTACGCTTTTGCAATAGCAAAACGTCCACTCTTACCGTGGCAAGAAAGAGATTTGTTAAGTCGTAAAAAAGTCGCAGTTTCGCCCGAAAGGTGAAGCATGGATTGCGATAGCAAATTAGTGGACAGCTAGCTATACTAAGTATGGATAGTAGCTTTATCGATAGGCTGTATAAACTTGTAAACATAGGCATGCTAACTAAATTAACAAACGTGGTGTCACGCGCGCGCGAGCAAACATGAACGCATCTCACTCGGTGACCGCGGAAGCTGGCTGTCAAAACACTGGAGTGAGAATTTTAAAATAGGCTCAAGCCCGCACGTTTCGATAACCTCTCCTTCGCCAAAACGACCTAAATACGATAACATGTTGAGATTACGTCCCTCTAACGTACTACTCTAAAAAAAAATTGCCATCGTTCTAAAAAATCGTTATTGCGTTTATATCCTTGAATAAACGCTCTTTCGAAAATCTATTGAAGCTCATTCTCTATTTTTGTAAGGATGGTGCCGAGGTTTCGACGCGAATCTCGTACAAGCAGCGGCCGCAGGGTGCCATAGAAACAGTGAAAGCAGCTACAAATAGGTTTGCAGCTATAATGGCGTTGAATTGCGTATTGCACATGGAACACATTTCGGTGCATCTTGACAAGAGACGTGCAGCGGATTTCTCCCAGAAAACTGACCTGGAAGCGTCCGCCCACACTGTAAAATAATTTACACCCTAAAAGTGAAAAATGGTGTAAATGTGTCTATAACTCACTCATAGGGTGTCCGTTATATAGATAACACCTTGAGGGCGTCAGTTATAGACACATTTACACCCAAAACTTTTTAGGGAGTAAATTATTTTATAGTGCAGGCGGCGGAGAAGCGCAACACAGCGCCATCACCCACCACAGCGTGTATCTGCGGGCGTCGTAAAGGTCTCGCGCGACAACACGTACGTCCCAGAGTCCGAGAAAGCTGTATAGTCGGTTTAGAGCAGGAGAAAGAAATCAGTTGGGTTTATTAAATGAATAACGCGCTTGGCGGCGTGTATTTATTGCGGCGAGAATATTTAGGTACAGCGTTTGTTTCTTCGAGTAATTCCCTAAGCACAGCCATGACGGACGCATCTGCGGCGGTAGTGCAGACGACGCCGGCTCGATATGCTGCCCTGTGTTGAGAAATGTCGGGCGATGACGTAATTTCGGGGAAACGGAAAGTCTGCGGAGGCCTCGAGAAAAACCACTTCTGCGGTAAAAAGGAAGTTTGGCCTCCAACAGTATTCAGGAGTCCGGGACCCTCAGACACATAGTAGGGGGTTGCAGAGAGGCACCATTAAATCCTCCGAACTCTTACCCCACTAACGAGCTTTGGGAGAGAGCCTTGGCCAGCTCCGACCTCGAGGATCAGCAATGGCTGATTCCGAGGGCCCAGGACACGGCCCGAGCTCAAGGCATTCTGGAATGAGGGCGCCTCTCCAAAGCTGCATTAACCCAATAAAAATGTTTATTCTCTCTCTCTCTCGTTCCACCGAATTAATGAAAAATTGAATTTGTAAGGAATAACCTACTTCTCTATGAACTGATTCAGTGTTGCCCTTCAAAAACGAGAGGCGACGGTCACACGAAGGGTGTTCAAGTACTAAGTGTACGTCTGAAAAACCTTGGCAGTAATTGCTTCATTTACGCAACAAAAACGACTTATTCGAGCACATTTCGCGAGCTGGCCTGTTCTGCAACCGTGCGGATCGCAGGCCCCGAGAAGCTCGCGCCTCCGCCAGCCGAGAACCGGCCGGTGCCGCCTCCGTTGTCCCAGCGAAGCCAGCAGGGGGCGCGCCGGAAGGCGGCAACCGCGTTGGCCGAGACCCCGAACTCGCGTGCGGTGGGCGCTGAAGCGGTTCCACCCGTCATGGCTGCCAAGGGCTCCGTGGCCAACCAATTCCTCGAGAAGATTGGGCAGCTGCGTGGCGCCGCAGTGTTGTCCGAAGGCGGCCACGACACCTACACGCTGGCCGAGGACCTCATGAGCATTGAGGGCGCCCAGAAGCAGCCAGACAAGTACAAGAAGGAAGACTTTGGGGAGCTGTTCACCAAAAAGTCGTGAGTTTGCATCACACTGTTTGCCATGTACCAGGTGTGTTTTTTAGACTATATACAGAATATTAAAAAAAAATTGTCCGCTGCAGGTGGCACAATTCTAACTTTGGAACTCGGTTCGAGTTCGAATAGGCGGGCATTACTTGCAAAATAAATCGAATTATATAATTCACTAACTAACAAAATTTCACTACGTTCCACAACTTATTACTTTACGGCACATACTGCAATTGAGGAATTGTAACTGGTGAGGTGGCAAGACAATACAGTTTGAACGATTTCCAAGGATGGAGCCGCTTTTTTTTTTTTTTAATATTTGCGCCGTCAAATTTGCGGTAGTAGTACGCTGTAGTACCACTTATATTTTAATTTTTTTCAATAACTGCCGTATTGTGCATTGAAGCACAACAGTAACCGGACCGTCGATGTACTTAGTCGCAAACTTCGAGAATTAATATCGTTAAATTGGTGTCATTACGGATTCGTTTCAAGCGGATCGCCCTGCGAACTCGCCGGCTACAATTCCTAAATTGCAATGTACGTCATACAGTAACTGGTCAGAAAGTTAATTAGTGAAATTTTGTTGATTATTAGATTCTGCATTTCGATTGCTCGTGCAAGTAATGTCTGCCTTTTCCAGTAATCGAGCTCGAGGACTAATATAATGCTATCAGCGATAGGCATATTTTTTTTATTATGTATAACCTAGAAAAGAAAAACAGTATATGTATTTGGAAGATGGCTGGATGCAACCAGTGGCATGGTCAGGTGGAAGACGTTTGGAAGCCGGTGGAGGCCAAGTCGTTTTCAGTTACGAGCTGCACTCAGTGAGCGCTTAGCACTTTTGCGCATAAGCAGTTTTTCCTTAAATAAATGTCACAGTGCGCTTGCAAGCGCAGAGACTTATAGTTTTGCACACTGCCGACCGAACTACATGTGGCGAGCTGCAGCGCATTACAGCGCCACATATGCATGGCTCCTCGATGTGTCTGCAACCTGAAGGTTGTCAGATTTAGATGCCACAAGTCCTCAGCATTGCGTATACGTCAACGACTAACATTATATTACGGCATGCAAGTTCCGACGCTTCTGGTAAATCACGAAGAATCTGTGAAAGACATGCCAAATCTTTGCGATACCAGAACAACACATTTGTGGACTAAATCTATAAAAATGCATTGCTGAACGTGTAGTGTCCAGCTCTAGCAGTGAACTTGTCACCTTTAAGTCGTTTCTATGGGCTCGCTCTTTTATAATCGCGTTCGCTTTGGTTTCCCAGGAGGTGGAGGATAAAACATTTGTTAACAGGAATGAAGAGACGCGAGTGACGACAGCTTCTGATTCTCCGTGTCGCGCGAGTGAGGGAACACGCCGCCACACGCCCCGCCTGCCGCACCAGCTGCTGCTGGTCACGCGGGTTTGAGCTGGACAGAACAGACTCCCACTGTTCGGGGGTTGGGTTTGGGATTCGGGGAAGATCGGGTTTGTTGAGGCAAGCCCAGATGGTATGGTAGAACGAGGCACAGGGCGGACACTTGTGTGAGCAGAGGATGGGTTGTATGACATGATAGAGGCTTAGGTGAAGGTAGGTGTTCGTTTGCCGTTTCCGCCACGAGTCTACTAGAATATTTTTGATGACAGTCTTAGGTGAATTCACACGGGTTTGTCGTATCTGGGATCTGGGTACCTTGTAACCACTTCCAGAAAAAAAAGGGCCCCTTTGCGCCTCCGGAGCGTCGTAACGAATCGCAAGAAATATAGAAATGAGGTCTCAACGAGACCAAGAAGCTCAAATTAATCGCAGAGTAGGTAAAACTAATGGTATGGTTGTAAGTAGTACCAATATAGTAAAAAAAAAAATCACATTGCACCGTACCCCAGTAAAGGGTGCACCGCCGTAGATATAGACATGCTGAGGCAAAGTCGCCGTACGCCACACTTTTGTGATATTAAGCGAATTTGCTTCGAATAAGCAGAGCTTGCGTGAGGCAATAGTGTTTGTAAGGCTGCTTCGGCGGTGCCCACATGGATGGATAGTTTGTCGCCGAGTAGGTAAAATTAATGCATGGGCGTAACTAGCGTCAGTATAGTAGAAAATAACCACATTGCACCATAGACGGGATCTCCTGCGATCGGCCCACCTGACCTTTTGGTCGAAAAAAAAAAACGGGGTCGAGCAAGTGTCGACGCTAAAGACAAGGCATGTGTGATTGCGCGTGAAATACGACACGAATACGATACTTAATCAGTGAATAATGAACATTAAAAAGAGACAAAAAGAGATCAGAGACACATAATCAACGTTTAATATTCGCTTCACTTGAATCGTCATGGACATTGACTTGTTTAGCGTCGCCACTTCGTTGACTTTCTATTATTTTGAGTGGCGTGGTCAGTAGCGGCGGCGCCGTAATCGCCAACCATTGAAGGTGCATCCCGGTAAAGTGCGTCAGGCGCTGGAGCACGGCCGGTCTGGAACGCGCTTCTGGCATCTAAGCTGACGCGTGCTCCAGACCGCCCAGCGGTAGACCGACGGTTTGCTAGACGCGCTCAATAGCTAGCGACAATGCCGCCGCTACGAGCAGTGTGCACATCGCGCGACATGCGCGATAACGCGAGGCACGCGTCGGCCGACGCGCTGTCCATATTCTTGTTTACTGAAGGCCTTGTCCTTTGGAGGTGATCTGTTCGACCATCCGCATGACTTGTATGGTGGAGTTATGTAGCCATTGGAGTGCAGAAGCACCTCTTCCGCCGATTTGTAGTTGTAATTCAAGAATACGGAGACGATCTGCCTTAGGGACGTGTTGACCCGCCGATGTGAGGTTGGTGTTCGGGGGATTTCTCTCCGTCATGCTGGCGTGTTTGCGTCGAAGCAGCACGAGCTCTGATTCTTCAGGGACACACTGGAGTCCGTGAATTGGCGGTTACATATTGCACGACATCAACCGCTTCCTATAAAATGTCTTATTCCCCTATTGACCCTGTGGTGGTCCCGAGGGTGATGTCGGCATAGGTCGTATGGTGCAAGTGGGAAATGACACTAAGTCGTCGCTGAGGAAGTCGCATTATCGCAACATTAAAAAGCGTAGGTGACAGGTCTGCCCCCTGTAGAGTGCCTCAGTTTGATCAGAGTGCCCGAGTTCGCTTTGTGGCTAACATACACCCTTTGGGGTGTATATAAAATATCAGATGTCAGATATACACCCTTTGGGGTGTATATCTGCCACACACCGATAATTGTCATCTGCCTTGCTTGCGTTTCCTCTCTTGAAAACTCGGCGCTCGCTACTTTCCGGTCGAGAATGCTGTATCAAGCTGATAACGCGCAAGCCGTTCGTGACTAGGAAGTACCGGACTCGAAGCGTTAAAGAAAGGAAATGTGGGCAATACAGATGACGATTATCGTTGTGTGGCAAGATACGACCCTAAGGGTGTGAACTTTTTTTAGATAGCACTCTAAGAAAAGTTTACACCCTTTGGCGTGCCCCTTCTGCCACGCAACAATAATCGTCATCTGCCTTGATGCGTTTCCTTTCTTTAACGCTGCGAGCCCGGTACTTCCCAGTAACGAACGGCATGCGCGTTATCAGCATGACGTAGCATTCCCGACAGGAAAGTAGCGGGCGCGGCGTTTTCAAAAAAGGAAACGCAAGCAAAGCAGATGACGATTATAGTTGTGTGGCAGACATACACCCCAAAGGGTGTAACTTTGCCTACACTCTACACTCTAAAAACAGTTTGCACCCTTTGGGTTGTATATTTGTCCCAGAACGATAATCCTCATCTGCCTTGCTTGCGTTTCCTTTCTTGAAAACTCGGCGCTCGCTACTTTCCTGTCGAGAATGCTGCGTCACACTGATAACGCGCATGCCGATCGTGACTGGGAAGTACCGGGCTCGCAGCGTTAAAGAAAGGAAACGCGGGCAAGACAGATGACGATTATTGTTGTGAGACAAATATACACCCCAAAGGGTGCAACTGTTTTTAGAGTGTAAGAAAACTTTACACCCTTTGGAGTTTATATTTGCCACACAACAATAATCATCTGCCTTGCCCGCATTTCCTTTCTTGAAAACGCTGCGCTCGTTACTTTCCTGCCGGGAATGCTATGTCATGCTGATAACGCGCATGCCGTTCGTTACTGGAAAGTACCAGGCTCGCGTTAAAGAAAAGAAATGCGGACAAGACAGATGACGATTATTGTTGTGTGGCAAATATACACTCCAAAGGGTGCAACTGTTTTTAGAGTTTAAAAGTGTGGGAAGTACCGGACTTGCAGCGTTAAAGAAAGGAAATTCGGACAAGACAGATGACGTTTACTGTTGTATGGCAAGATACGACTCAAAGGGTGTAAACTTTTCTTAGAGTGAAGGGTTGAAGTCCGGACCAGTTGGTACATAGTTGAAGGAAAAAGCCAGTCACAAAAGACAAAAGACAAGAAGAGAGGTTCACACCACAACGACTGGACTATCAACTGAGCTTTATTAGAAACTGCGTAGTCCCAGCAAGGCCAGCAGAGGATGCGCAACAACAGCATCACTATCACAGAGCATGAAAAGACAAGATATCACATCTATCATGACCGACCTAAAAATGCTTAATTCTTTTTCAGGTAAGCGCACCGAGGTTGTACTAATGCAGTCGTCACCTAATATCTTGTCTGTTCATGCTCTGTGATTAGTGATGCTGTTGTTGCGCATGCTCTGCTGGCCTTTCTGGGACTACGTCGTTTCTAATAAAGCTCAGTTGATAGTCCTGTCGTTGTGGTGTGAACCTCTCTTCTTGTCTTTTGTGACTGTTTTTTTTTCCCTTCAACGGGGTAATTTTGTTTAAGAGCATGGTCAATTCGTTGACAAAGTGAACAGCAACATCCAGGCCTGTGTCTCATTTCCTCCAAACCGGATAATCTAATGACATCAGACTTTAGCAGGCAGGTTTTCAAGTCTTTCAAATCTTGTGTCAGCGAGCCGGTGTCTTAAGCTTTTTTGGTTCCTTAACATGGTACGACTGCCGTTCTGAGTTAACTGTAGTTCGGTAAACAAGCCTCGAACTCTTATGTGACCGCCAGCGCAAACAAAACATTTATTCTGCGTTTGTTCATTGGCTGCAAGTTATAACATTTCACTGCGTGTTCTCAACCATAGCAATAGTTCAAACCTGCTTACGGCTGGCTGTGGCGGAAATCGAACCTGCTGGTTTGATTTCCGACTACTGCGGCCACATTCCAATGCTGGCGGAATGCAAAAAAGCAACAACAGCAACAACAACAAAACGCTCATGTACCGACTTTTGAGTGCACTAGCCAGATTGTGGATATTTTGGGAACTAAAACCCATAGTTAGCTACACGCGTTTTTGTCGATACTACTTTCTTGTAATTGCTGGTGTGTCCGCAAACATTTCGTGGCTTCTCATGTACGTATACCACCCCTTTGCTAATATGGAGCCATTGTGGATACGTGCTACCGTCCAGTACGAGGGGCCGACAGACGGCACTTTCGTCCGCTTGCTGTCCATCGTTCAGTCGCAACACTGGCATATCTAGAATCAGATATCGGTCTTTCATTCTAGCGCTTTCTTGCCATTCTGACGCTTCCGCTTCACGTAAGCCTCGGCTCATATTTATCCAGCTAACAACGCCACACGTCAAAAAATGACCATTCCACTCTGTGAAGATGGAATGTCAGCGAAAGCTACAGTCAAAGCAATCGAACGAAAAGCATGCATGCAGCAGAGATTCCTTACACGTCGCGCACACCTTGAAGTCGGTCACGTCGCCGGGAACGTCTGGGAACGTACGGGACAGTACCTGTAGCGCACGGTCCCGATTAGTCACGTCTCGTACGTTTCCGATCCTCGTCAGGTCGCTTTCGAACCACAGACGGTCGCACATTTTGCAACTAAATCTGAAATGTTTATCCAGAATATCTCGTCGGAACTTGGCATCCACACCTATGAAGTCGTTCACTCGGTCCATCCGGTACCTCTGCCGCCGCATTGCGTTGCGAGTCTGGGGTCGTTGCTCGTTCGGAAGTGCCCGGGCTCGCGATTGTCGTTTTCGTTCGGCTCCGCGGGAGCGTTCTTCGTCGGTGGTCGTTTCGCTCCGCCGCCGTTGACATTCTCGTTGCTGTTCCCTGCGGCGCTCCTCGTACGCATGTTGTTCTTCGGGTGTACGAACTATACGTGTCCGCCCTATCAATAACGCATCTGTTGAATGGCTCACACCCTCTTAATCAATGGCTCATACCACCGTAGACGCGGCCTCCCAATTACGACGACAGAAAAGTGAATTCTACGCTGGAATGATGAGTGGAAACGGAGCGAGCTGTGTGACAAGGATAGTTAAGGACGCGTTACAGGTTACCGAGCCCACAGGGGTATGTGCCATTGAGCTTGGACCCTTTCTGCACCATCACCAGGATCGGCCCACATTATTTTTTTAATTCTGTTGACGGACGCTGAAAAAACCACGGAAGGTTAGTCATATACAGCTTTCGCTGTAATATGCAATCCGATACTGACATCTGTGGAGCACATGCTAGACTCACGCGTCGTTCTGCCGTGCGCTTGCTCGTATTTAGTTTCAACAATGTTTACAAGCGACAGGTGTTATGCGAACCTCATACGCAATGCTGCTTGGGTCATATACTCAGATCTATTATTTTTCCTTACAGGCTCAACGCTGCACAATTGGCTCCGAAATTGCAGGTAATTTTTTGTCACCGTGTGTCTTTTTCATAAAAGGTTATTTCGTTTTCGGGTTGTTACACAACGCCAGTCAACGGGAAATGCATATAAATGTTGTATAAGCATGTCTAAAGCCTGGTGAACCCCCGCCACTCACTTGCTGTGGTCGCAACTCTCCTAAAATAAGGCGCTATGTCGCGCTGGCTGACCTATGCGCTACCAGACTATACACAGATACTCAGATACTTCCTGGAAACGAAGGTCACTCAGCGTCGCAGAGCATCCATATTGTTTAGCGGTGACAAAGCAAATAACTTCAGCCAGTGTAGACGTGCAGGCACACGTATTCGGGACACTTTGATCGGCCCTGTCACTCTTGCTGTTGGCGAAATCCTTTTTTTTTTTTGCATTCAACAAACGACGTTCCGTGGTTAATTGATCTTTCACTTATTTCATATATGGTGTTTGTCACGCACACATACTTTGCTTTCTGTATCCTATTAGTGTGGCAATATTCGGTATACATGGCTAACAACGTATACAGGTAGTGAAGTGCTGGCCTTATTCTGTAGAAAGAGGCAGCCTTTGAGTTTTCCTTGAGTCTTCTGTATGGCCTTATTCTGTAGAAAGAGGCAGCCTTTAAGTTTTCCATGAGTCTTCTGTATACCGTCTTCTTTTGCTGTTACTCTGCTGCACAGTCGCAGACGGAAACCGAGGCTGAGTCTGAGGACGAAGATACCTCACTGGACTTCGACCACCTGCCGATCCGCAGGCGCATGGACATCTGGAAGAGGCGAGAGGACCGTGCGATTCGCAAAGGCCTGTGAGTGCGCTAGTTTTTGTTACAGGGTTGCCCTTATTAACAAGACGAACTTTTATTTGCACACGAAGGCGATGCACATGAGCCAAACGAGCGCAGTTTGTGTTTTGTAGGCGAGCATATGGTACCTATCGGTGACGAGAATCCCATGATGCGTAGAGGTACCCAGGAGAATGAACTTGATGCTGTAATACGCTCGAACGTGATACCGTATTTAGCGCATACTGATGCTGCATTGCGTGTCAAATATGCGGAACTTAGATAACAAAAGGTCGGACAGACACTGAACCAGCAGTGACACAACTATACGTGGACACAACATCCGGTGTGAGCATATAGCTCTCTTATTGTTCCACACGCACACAAGTCACAACTACACGAACGTAGCGTTCAGTGGAACTAGTGCGAGGTTCGGACTTGCAGAATTAAATGCTGACATTCTATAACGAGCAAACTTATTTCCAATTCCCTCGCAATCGTCCAAATAATGATATCGCACAAGCAAGCTCAGGTCTTGGCCCAAGCGGTAGAGTAGCTGCGCTTTGCACATGCAATTCGTGTGGTTTTTTGGTTCAACGCCGCGCAAAAGGATCCGTATCCGACATGAAGCATTCCTTGAAGATCCTTATGCGCTTTTGGGGGTGGGCGGGGGAGGAGAGAAAGGGGGCCAGGCCACAAATGCTTTCATTCAGTGCACATACTCAACTTGTCGCCCTTGGTTACTGTTTTAACGTGTGCTTTGTCTTCCCTCAGGATTCTGATTCCCAAGGTGGGCAAGCAGGGACGCTTCGCAATCTCCGCCGCTGGTCTTTGACCTCTTCCACACCGACGACCTTCTTTTTTGTTTTAGCTTCTATTCCTAAAATAAACGACGACTTGTCTTCTGCGCCCCCAAGTTTGCTTTTACTGTCAATACTCGTGGGAAGGTTTTCAATTCAGTTTTGGGCTGCCGATACAGCGATCGGTGCTGCTGCTGACGATGGCGCAGATGCCGATCGTAGAGCGTCTCTGATGAAGCAATTGCTGGAGAGTTGCGATAACTTCCGGAAATGGAAGCCTCCAGTTATTTGATTAATAAACTATCGAACCTGCGAACTGTGGCCTTCAAGGGTTCGGAGCTTCACTTACTACAACGCCAACAGATAGACGAACTTCCCAAGATTTAGAGTGCGATTATCTGGTTCCTAACTCTTAATGTCGATTTATAGCAGTAAGCGCCGTGAACTAACAATATAGCGAACACATTTTGTGCAACGAAGGTGTTCGTTGTATCCGGGTTCGACTGTACCAAATCCCGAGGAGTGCTTGAGAATTCTTACTTAGAAATAGCTACACAAGTGTTTACAGTATGACATAGTTGTGTGGAAATCGCTGATGTGAGCTGCTCTTAACGACAGTTGCAGCGGCATCGTGCCTGTATGTAGAAGACTGGGAACTCTCCAGCTACGGGCGGCAGCTACTGAGCACAGCAAGGCCGCGTGTTTGACTCTGACACAGATTTCCTTAATTACGGTATTTTGCGTCTCATTATGAGGCGCGCCGTAGTGGGGGACTCCGGAAATTTGGACCCCCCCGCCCCATCTGGGGTTCTTTAAAATCTAACTTCACGGCTGATTTTCGCATTTTGGCCCCCATCCAAAATGCGGCCGCCGTGGCCTGGATTCGACGCCGCGACCTCGTGCTTAGCAGACAAATACCATAGTCACTAAGCAAATATGGCGGGTCACAGATGTCCCGCTCGCTTGGTTCGGCGCATTAATGCACCCCTGGGAAGTGGCCCTGCACCACTCTATGTCAAGGCTGATGGGCATGTCAACAATGGCGCTTTCATGGAGTGCCAAAGCAAAAGGCAAGTGCCCGTCACGTTGGTAGATAAGGAGGAGAAAGACGGACAGAGAACTAGAGGCCCTACAAACGTGTGTAACGGCCCTCGTCTTAGCTGCAGTGAGACGAAAACAAAAACACAGGAGGCGCTGTGAGGCCTCTTGCAGCATGAAAACAGAAAAAAAATATATTTACAGTTCACTGCTCGATTTATAGGAAAGCGCCGTGTGCATCCAGAAAGACAAAGCTGCTCCAGCCTCGTTAACGTTTGCTTGAGAAGCCTGTCCAAAAGGAAACCGATACATTCCTACAGCTTCCCTGAAAGGTGGTGCGCCTTCTCGACACACCAACGACTACAAATACGGCATCACAGGCATCATCAGATCGATTCGGCCGCAGAAGCAGCAAAATAAAGAATTTATAGCTCACTGCTTGATTTGCAGGTAAGAGCTGTTGAAGATCTTACAGATAGTTGATGTAAAGGTATAATTGCGCTGCTGCTGAACATTGAACTTTTTTTGCTGACCTAAGCTGTTTTGATTTTTTGACTGAAACAATGGAGCAAAGAGGAAGGAAAAGGAAAAGAAGAAAATGAGCTTGGTGTTCTTTTGGAAATGTTCAAGAAAGAATTAAGCGTTTGAAGCAATCTATGAAGTACTGCAGCGACACTTGCGATGAAGTGAGAACAATGACTAAGGAAATAAATTAGCTTTGCTCAGACCTGAAGAATATTGTTGATGAGAAAGAAAGTGGAAAGCAGAAAATGAATGATCACCGCAAGTTCAAGAAACGGGACAATACCAAAAAAGCAACAATCTTGAGATAATGTGTCTGGTGAACTTGTCTTGATTTGTTAAAATATACCATAAGATATAAGATATACAGGTTTTTCAGTAAGGAAATTGATTACAAATATATTGTTTATGTCACTGTGTGCTTAGCTCCGGTTCAACGAAAAATAATGTCATTGTGCGCTTTGTGAGACGCTCAGTGAGACACGATTAAAGCTAAGAAGAATAAAAAATAATGGAAAAGACATTGGACAAAGAGACGAAGGATCACCATTCTATACGTCAACGAGCGCTTATCTCGCCACAACAAATGACTTCTTGCTGCCACAATCAGAAGAAAGTGATATTTAAGCCAGAATATGCATGGAAAGTCGGTGGAAAGATTCTAGCATTAAAGGACGGAAACAGGAGCGTCTTGAGGATAGCAAGTCATGATGATCTTGCGAAACTGACCTAGAAGCACTGTGAACGTCAATTGCGAACATGCATTCTTGCATGATACATTCACCACAAACACATAAAACAACTATCGCAGCTATCAAACTTCTCGTTCTTCCATTTGAAGGCCAGAAGCATCAGAACAAACACGATTACCTGCAAACTTATTTGGAATCCCTTCGAACGCAATTCCATTCAGTTGTGTTTTCTGAAACTTAGCTTGCAAAAGATTATACCTCACCATTCCTTGGCGCTTTCAGATGCGAACGGCTTGACATATTGCAAAAAAAAAAGGGGGGGGTGGACAGTGGTTCGGCGATACAGTTAAAGCAGGGTTCTTCATGATGTCAAAGCTGATTGCACAATATCAGATGTCAATGTAGAATGTCTCCCAGTTAATATAAGACAAATTCAGTTAGCTGCTGTATATAGGTGGCCTATGGGCTCAAAACACAATTTTTTCAGCTTTGTGAAAAGCCTCTTACAGTGTTTGATGTCTCAAAGCGCTTCTTTATCTATCGTAGGCGATATAAATGTAAACACTATTGGTGACGAATCATCTATGCTGTTGGCTTCATGTATTTACTCGCTTCTTATAACTCGGAAAACATTAATAATGTACCGACATACATCGAAGTCAAAAGGTGAAGCTGCAAAGACGTTTCAGCTACCAATTTGATGAAAGAACAACTCAGCTCGGGTGTAATCATCTGCAATATAAGCAGACATGTACACGTTTAGGAAAATAATTGACTCACCATCCCGACCCTGCGAAAGTGGATGTGCAGCGCAACTTTGAAAACCACCACTACAACTGCTGAGGGGGGGGGGGGCATGCAATGTCTTATTGCGTTAGAATAATGGTAGTAATGCTAATTGAGAGTAATGATTTAATGGTAAGTTTGGCAGCACGCCGCCTCTGGTCGTATTGCCGTTTTTTTCCCCTTTGCCGATCCTCGGAAGTCCTAACTATGCGTTGCCTACCCATAGCGGTGCTGCTACAACAATGAAATCAGTTGCTAGGCCGGTTCCTTTATATACGAAAGGCCAGTTGCGTCACGTCGCAAGCTGCCGCCGCCGCGGCAGCTTTCGCAACAGCAATCTTTACCGTGAAACGTATGCGGGAGTGCTACGTGCATTGCATTGTTATCAGGAGTGCCTTATCATCAATTATGTGGTTCGGTGCTTGTTTTGTGCTCCTTCTTTATTGAAACGAATGCTGTTCTGTATGTTGCATGCGTGATTCCAAAGAATGTATGGACTTTTCGCTTCACTTTGATGAGACCATGAAGCCTGCTTCACCTCCGCCGCGGGTCGGCCCATATTATTGCCCATGGACGGCGGCACGAAAAATTCCGACCAACGAGAGGCTAACAGCTTCGCTGTAAAAAGTAAACGATTACAATTACAATTACTTCATTAAAAATGGAATTCATTAGAATGACCAATTACTACTGCATCAAAGTAAATGATCAATCACTAAAAGTTGATTAATTTTTTACGTTACCTTTCTCCCCGCCTTTACTGACACTGCACAACTATTGGCCTCGAGCTCCACCACTGGAAAAGCTGGCGCCACCGTCGGCGTGACGTGCTATTAGGGATCACGTGGACATAGCGGCCGCGTCGGCTGCTTCGGGAGCGCCGAAGCGAGCTGAAAACGAGAGTTTAAATTCCCTCGTACGCTGCGGTCCTCATTTAGTGTCGAGATTTTCCCGCTTCGAGTGTCTCCTTTACAACGCTTGAAAGCACTACAATAGGTAGTGGCTGCCTTTGAAGGCGCGCAACATGGTACGCTACTGCTCGGTGCCGCAGTGCCGGACGTACGCAACGGAGCCCGGTGTCAGCCTTATTCCCACGTAGCCGCAGGACAAGAAGCTGCGTGAAGCTTGGCTTGCGAAACCTAAAACGGGCAAACAGCTATCGGCTACAACTCGGGTATGCAGTAAGCACAGCCGCGAGGAAGATTTCTGCTACGGCGCCGGGTCTGAGATGTTCGGAAAACGCGCACTGAAACGCTCGCCCGAGTCCGCTGCCCGACTAATGTCATGACGGTTTGGTCTATGAACTTGTCGATGCTATAGATATTGGCAAGTTCACTGGAGTGGAAAGGGAACAGTAAGAAGCACATTAAAGAAAAGCATGGCATATGGTCATGTTTGTGTTATGAATTAATGCACCGGATTATAAAAAAGAAGCAGCGGGAAATTGCACGTTGAGAGCACCGATAAACATACAGTGCGACGCAACTTGATAAATAATATTGAAACGTCCAAGAATTTAGAAGAAAAAAAAGATTGAATCGTCGTGACGGCACATCACAGGCGTAGAAGTCTCTACAATGAAATTATTTTTGAACAGCTCTGATAGCGCCCACGCAACAATGGTTGCTTGTATACTGTCAAATGCTCATATTCTGCGGCCTAAAGCTCATGGCACGGTGCCAAAACGCGCATGCGACGAAAGCGAAACAGTGCGCGGACAAGCATGCAGACGCGCAGTCAGTCGCTGCGAATCTGTGCGATCACTGCATTGAGGCTTCATTCTATTACGCTCCATTTAGTTATACAAACACTATAAAAGCATATTTCACTAGTTTGCTCTCAGCGTTTCAAGAAGCCGGTTCGGGAGACTATAGTATACATCGCGGCGACCGCGCGCAGTGGCGTTCACTGTACGTATTCGGTAAAGAGATAGCGTCTGTAAACGATTCTGTGCTTTCAGTTTGCCCAAGATTATTATTTAGACAGTGAAAAACTTCTCTCGTTGCGAAAGTACTTACAGAAATGTCCGGGAGAGCTCGCGCGTGATGTTTTCAGTGAGCTCTGACAGCAAAACCTATGAGGAGCGCGCCGCGTGATCCCTCATACTACGCCAGCGAGGCGCTTCTGATAGATGGCGACTCCGTAACTCCTCGCCGCCAATAGTAAATAGAAGGAGCTGGCCTGTCTCTTTCAGTGCGTCCTCTGCAGCCCTACACACGTTTACCTTCACTAATCCCTGCCACAGTGGCTTAGTGGCTATGGCGTAGCGCTGCTAGGCACAGGTCGCAAGTTCGATTCCCGGCCGCAGCGGCCGAATTTCTGCCAAATTGAAAAACGCTTGTATACGTAGATTTAAGTGCGTGTTAAAGGACCCCAGGTGGCCCCACGGCGTGCCTCACAATCAGATGGTGTTTTTTGAACATGAAATTACAGAATTTAATAAAATTTCAAAATTACTTATTTTGATTAACAACTGGTTCTCAAACTTTTCGTTGTCAATTTTCCCTCATTTTCTTGTAAAGACACCAGACCAGCAGTGACACTGAAATCTCACTCGATGTGAGCGTTGGGTTAAAGGATCGCGTTGTAATGTGCGGGTCTTGCGAGCAAGATTGAGGTTATTAGGTTGTGGTGTCTTCGGGTCTCACAGTAGTACCGACCACCGCGGTTTCGAGCTTAGCGAGCCACGGGGCCGCGTCAGCCGTCAGCCTCTAGTGCGCCGCTGCGCGCGAGCTCAGGTTGCAAGTGGCTACTGAGCAACGCAGGCAAGAACACATTATTGCCCTGAGTTGACGGAAACCGTTTATTGTCTCCGGTGGCACCCGACACTGCACAATACCCACTCGACTTTCCTGACCGCCAGACACCAGGAGGAAACACGCTGGTACTTCTTCCGTCGTCGCTGTTCCAAGGCGCGGATACCAGCAGTGACGCGATTCCGTCACTCCGTCGCTTCATGTCGTCACCCTCGCTTCTGATGCCTTGAAATTGGTGGCGCTCCTGCCTGCTTCGCTCCATGACGTCACCATTGCTGTCACAATCATGTGACCGTATAAAAGCGCTTAAGCAACACTGAATCTCTGGGATTTGCAGCCACACTTGGCACGCGCTAACACAGTTCTGCCTTGTTCTAGGTAGGTTTTCAAAGTTTTCTCTGTTTTGATAACTAGTTACGTGGCTGCGGATCTCAACCGAACTGTTTTATGGTTTCTTTGACGACAAAGCGCACTATGGGTGTCGTAGTTAGTACATATCGAGCCCGAATCGGGTCTTTCTTTTTTTGGCGGTGCGGCAAAGGCACTGGAATCACTCAGTGTTATGTAGCCGCCACACTCGCTATAGTTTACTACTGCCGAGACCATGCTCTCAGCGGCGTGCTTTGCCTTGTTACTTCTTCGCGCTGGTGATATTGAGGAAAACTCTGGGCCTAAGAATGAAGATATTATAGTCCTTCTGAAAGAGTTCAAGGCTGTGAATGAACAAAAATGGAGCAGTGCTTTTGACATTCTGAGCAAAATTAAACAGGACGTTGACAAAATAGGGTCCCAGGTTGGCCTCACTGAGCGAAACATGAATGGTGTTTCTGAACTAAAAAGTGATGTGTGTTCTGTTAGAGGTTCAGTAAATGAGGTTAAATCAGCCGTGTCGAAGACGAACTCAGTGGCGTGGTTGAAGACCTTAACAACAGATCAAGACGAAATAATCTGCTTGTCAAGGGCTTGCCTGATTCAGATGGCGAGGACTATGCGACAGTTGATAGAAACGTTTGAGACTTTATAACTGCTAACTTGAATTTAAAATTGGAAATTAATGACATCGAACATGCCCACCGCATTGGCCCTCACCGGACCGACTTCAGGCGCCCTATTAACCCCTCGGTTAACCCCCTTTCTTCTCGTTTATTACATAACGAGGGTCTCGAATCCGGCAACATTGATGCCTTCAGGTAGCATGTGTGGGTTTATTGACCAGTTGCCTTCACCCAAAAAGATCACGTTCTCGTGACGCCTGCGGCAAGAAGGATGTTCCACGTCCGCCGCCAAGGTCTGTGAGTGGTGGCGCTGGCTAGCACTCCCAGGGTTCTACTACGGCACATAAATGCCCAAGAAAGTGGACGGGGAAACGGCGCCGCTGTAGTTCAAATGGTAGAGCATCGCACGCGAAGTGCAAAGGTTGTGTGTTCGGTTCCCACCTGCGGCAAGTTGTTTTTTCATCCACTTTAATTTCCATTAATTTATCGTTTCTTTATTTTCATTTATTAAGCACAAGTAATTTCCTCTATGTTGTTCTTGGTGTCAGTGTTTGTTGGCTTCTTATGATAAGGTTAGCAAGCTGCAACTTCACGATAATACCACGTATTGGATTGCAGAATTCTTGCGCAGCCGGTTTCAAGACGTCAACATCAGAGAGCACATTTCTACCTGTACTGCTGACTTCGGGCGTGCCACAGGGGCCAGTATTAGGGCAGCTTCTCTTTTTAATTTACATTAATGACATAGCTAACAACATAACTTCTTGTATTCGCCTTTTCGCCGACGACTGTGTGATATACAGACAAAAAACCAACCCACTTGACGTAATGCTCCTGCAAGCTGATATAACCTAATTACATGAGTGGTGCATATTGTGGCAAATGGAGATCAACATGGACTATAGACAAAACAGATGACGTTTTCTACGCTCACTAATACTCCTGTGAGTACTTATTCAATTAACTACAGCATAATTGTAAAAACTCAGTCATTTAAGTATCTTGGTGTGCACTTCTCGTCTAATATAACGTATAATGTTCACATAGAGCATATAAGAAATAAAGCTTTTAAAAAATTAGGTCTTTTAAAACGTCGTTTGTCGGCTGCCAATGCCGAAACGAAGCTACTAGCCTCCTCAACGCTAATTAGGTCAGCATTAGAATACGCTTCAATAGTATGGCATCCAAATAGTACTGATCTTTCAAACAAGCTTGAATCTGCGCAGAGCAGGGCAGCCAGGTTTATTCTATCAACATATTCATCTTATCAAAGTGTAACGGCGTTGAAGCGAAGACTTAGTCTCTCTAATCTTGACACACGACGCAGGATATTTTGTTTCTCATTTTTGCACTCGATGTACTACAGCAATACAGATTTTGCAACTAGGAATATTCTCCCGGCGCATCACATCTCTTCTCGAAAAGATCATCGTCTGAAAGTACAACCAATTTTCGCAAGAACGTTGAAATATCAGAACTCGCCATTTGTGTTGTCCATAAACAAGTGGAATGATTTGCCGGAACGAAGTTACTCTTACTCATGTGTCATCCTTTGAGACAGAATTGCTTATGTATCTGGATCGAGTCGACATTCAGTAACCCTAATCCCGTCAATATGCATGAAATCGATATTTTATATGGTATACGTCTTGATTGTGAGGCATCATCTGTAGTGCTCTTCTGCTTTGATTTTTAAATGCTCCATTTCTATTGTACTTATTATAATTGTTATCTTCCTTGGTGTCTGTAACCTTGTTGTATCTTATGTTTGTATAATAATCCTCCCCCTCTGGGCCTTTAAGGTATTGAAATAAATTTTTAAAAATACCCGGTCCCGGCGCGGCGGGAAACCAAAGGGGTCCCGCACCAAGGGCGAAAAATACAGTCAGAGGCGCCCATAGCAAGACGCTGCGAGAGCACAGGCTCCCCCCCCCCCCCCCAAGCTGGGACACACCGCTAAGAAAAGTCCCGGCGACTATGCTACTTGCTCTGGCGATAATTAATGGGCCAACTCGCGAGAGCTCGGGCAATCTCCTTCGGCTTGGGCATCCTATAAGTGGGCTCGGCGTGGCTAGACCTCGCGCGAGAACTAGGCACCCGTTCTTCGGCTTAGCGTCCGGAAAGGATCAACGCAAGGTACGCGCTCCCCGCATGGGCAAAGGCACGGTGCGTGAGCTCAAGTGCTAGTCACAAAGGTGTCGGTGCACGAGAGGAAGCATGTATGTACCCGGTGCAGTACCAAGGGAGAAGAGACGCGATACCGCCACTAGAGTAGCCGCCAGCGGCCGCCATGACGTCATAGCCCCGCCCTCACCGCGAACCATCTATTGAGGGACTTTAGAACCATCGCCACTATCGAACAGTTGCCACTATCCCTCAAAAGGAAAGTGTATAACAGCTGTGTGTTACCAGTACTCACATATGGGGCAGAAACCTGGAGGCTTACGAAAAGGGTTCTGCTGAAATTGAGGACGACGCAACGAGCTATGGAAAGAAGAATGATGGGTGTAACGTTAAGGGAGAAGAAAAGAGCAGATTGGGTGAGGCAACAAACGCGGGTAAATGACATCTTAGTTGAAATCAAGAAAAAGAAATGGGCATGGGCAGGACATGTAATGAGGAGGGAAGATAACCGATGGTCATTAAGGGTTACGGACTGGATTCCAAGGGAAGGGAAGCGTAGCAGGGGGCGGCAGAAAGTTAGGTGGGCGGATGACATTAAGACGTTTGCAGGGACAACATGGCCACAATTAGTACATGACCGGGGTAGTTGGAGAAGTATGGGAGAGGCCTTTGCCCTGCAGTGGGCGTAACTAGGATGATGATGATGATGATGATGATGATGATGATGATGATGAGAACCATCGCGAGTAGAGCGCCACCGCTGACAACCGGTTCGGAGCAAGAAGGGGGTGAGGCGTAGGGATGGCAGAACAGGTGTATGCGCCCATGCAATGGCGCTGGCGAACTCATCCTTAATCCCCACAAGGTCCTTCCTCTATGATGCCCAATCGGGTCACCTGTCACAGCTTGTCTCGTTAATAAGGTCATTGCATGGTTAAATTTAATTGGCTACTATAAAAATTGAATTACACTTAGCTTTCCTGAGTAAAAGAAGTAAGCGATCAATTACAAAACTACCCAAAATATGTAATTGATTACAAGTAATTATTTACATGTAAATAATTACGTACAAGTCTGAATATAGGTGACCACCTATCACTGTATTGCATTATACTTCAGGTCCCGCTGCTCAGGTCACGCTGTACAGAAACATAAAGTTCCTTGCCGATTTCCATGAAATGATTGAGTCTACTCATTCGTTCAGAATATATCAGCAAAGCGACCCACATACTGCTTACTAGGTGTTCTTTTTTGAATCTAAACGCTGCTATGACAGTTAATTATCTCTAATACATGACAGAAAACAGAAAAAGAAGCAATAAGAAAACCACAGATAACTTGCACTTTGTCACGTAGAATACGAGAAAAATCAACTCGTTAGAAACAATGACACACTTCTATCTCAAGGAATTAGCTAAATGATTTGCATCATGCCAAGCCGCAGTTAAATGCAAATAAGACAAAGTACATAATGTTTGCACCACCAAACAAACAATATTTGCTGATTGAGTACGAACCAAAATGAATTACATGGATTAATGAAAAAATTGAGGGAGTCTTGTTCCATGAAAACACGACATGAAATGGAACACGCACATATTACATTTAACTGCACACATAGCCAAGGCGATGGGTTGCATTCGGAAAATTACTCCCTTGATATCATTGTGGCTGAAAAAAAAAATATTTCTCAGTAGTGTATCCAAAGCTTCTAGTTTGCGAACAAAGGTTGATAGCAATTATAATAAATTACTGGTCTTGCAAAAAAGGGTACTGCGACTATTTGAATATTATATAGGCTACATACGCGAATTATGTATGCAGTGATAATTCATAGAGCATAATACTCTGAAAGCCTACTAGATCTACTTATTTAAGCTCGTGCGGTATGGCCACAACACAAAAGTGTATAAAGATTACATTGTTGCCGACAATAACAAATACAGACTAAGAAATGTTATGTGCTGGCTACCCAAAGTCAGGACTAATTACGACAAACAACTATTACATTATCAAATCACACACATCTTGAATAAATAAATATTTATTTATTTTTTATTTATTTACTCATACATACTGCAACCCTAAGACGGTTATCGCAGGAGCGGGGTAAAAATCAAGGGTGCCACACACACAGCAAAAGGGGGCACACAGATCAAAGGTACAAAGCAAATCACTAGTCTAAAGAATATGCTAAGAAAAGTGGTATCAGTAGATACATATATGCATATAAGCATAGTGAATAATGCATAGCTTTAGGAATCACGGGCATCAAGCGGTAATCGCCTTCACAAAATTATCAAATGTCAATTTGACGTATGTTAGGGGAAAGTTGGTTCCACAATTCAATGGATCGGGGAAAAACTATGTTTGAGTTTGTCAGTGCGAGCGTACAGGGCTGTTATATTTAAAAGAAATTATGGGGTTTTACGTGCCAAAACCAATTTCTGATTATGAGGCACGCCGTAGTGAGGGACTCCGGAAACTTCGACCACCTGGGGTACTTTAACCTGCACCTAAATTTAAGTACACGGGTGTTTTCGCATTTCGCCCCCATCGAAATGCCCATGGCCGGGATTCGATCCCGCGACCTCGTGCTCAGCAGCCTAACACCATAGCCACTGAGCAACCACGGCGGGTTGTTATATTTAGAGGGTGAAAATTCCGTGTGTTAGATGCTTTAGCAAACAATGTATTCCAAGAATGAACAACGTTCGGAGTTAACAGTGGTGTAGAACAGTTTAATAGTTTCTACATTACGCCGCCCTACCTGCGAAGAGAGGTTCACGGAGGGAGGTTAGAAGAGGGGGAGAATTCCTTGTAACGCCGGCATATAAATCGGATAGCTTTGCTTTGGACGGATTCGAGTTTTATGTCGGATTTCAGGTATGGCTTCCAAATGGCACACCCGTAATCCAATATGGGCCGCACTAGGGTTTTACAAGTGAGCAATTTTGTTTCTTTAGGGGCTGAGCGCAGAGAACGCCTTAGGTAACCTAGATGTGCTAGACCTTTAGAACAGGTTGCTTCAATGTGTTTGGACCAGGATAAATCGTGTGTGAATAGAATGCCAAGGTACTTATATTGAGAAACGTTTTCTAGAGGAATACCATTGAAGCAGTAAGGAAGACGCAATTGCCCAGTACGTGTCGAGAAGGACATAGAGAGAGTTTTACGAAAATTGGTGTTCATCTGCCACTCGTTACACCAGGTACAAAAGTTGGAAAATGCATTATTCAGAATGGCGTGATCGTCATGATTGGTAATTGCGTGATAGATAACGCAGTCATCAGCGCAAAGACAGATTTTAGTTGGTAGCACATTCTTAGGTAGATCATTTATATACAGGAGGAAGAGAAGCGGGCGTAAAGCTGAAACCTGCGGAGCCCCAGAGGTAACGGCCACCGTAGGTGATTTCGCAGAATCGAAACAAATGTATTGCGATCTATCTGACAGAAAACTAGAGATCCAGGTAACCAGGCTAGGATTATTTAATATGCTATTTAGTTTATGCAAAAGCTTGAAATGTACAACTGTATCAAAGACTTTGGAAAAATCTACGAATATGGCATCAATTTGAAGGCCTAAGTCAAGTGCGTGGCAGATTTCATGAGCAAATTCGGATGTTTGCGTAATGGTGCTGAGGCCACTGCGAAATCCATGCTGGAAGACTGTTAAAATATTGTTGGCCTCAAGAAACTCAATAATATGTTTGTAGACGACATGTTCTAAAAGTTTACTGCAGCTAGAGGCTAAGGAAATCGATCTGTAGTCGGATAGGTCTTGTTTACTCCCAGACTTATGCAACCTTCGCAACTTTCCAGGCTGACGGAACGGTACTTGTTTGCAGGGATTTATTAAATATTACTGTAAGAAACCTGCTGGACCAGAGAGCATGCCACACGAGAAAGGTATTATGAATGTTATCAGAACCGCAACCCTTTTTAGTATCTAGGTTTGAAACTAAGTTTAAGACACCCGACATAGATACACTTAAGTTATTATTAGCAATCAGTGATTCTGAACCGAAAGGAGGGATTTCAATGTTGTCTGCAGATAAGACTGACTGAAAATACGATTTGAAAGCCGCTGCAATAATATGAGTATCATTAGTGGAAACATCGTTTATTATGAAGGATTGAGAAGTTGTTTTACCAGGCAAAATCACACCCCAATTTTTTTTAGGATTTGATTTTAGCAAACTAGGTAAACCGATGGCTTTAGATTTTAGTCGAAGTTCATCCTTAATATTCTGAAACAGTGTCAGTACAAGAGTAAGTTCTAGCAAGGCAGCGAGAAAGGCGAAAGATCTCTAGGGTCATCCATGGCAGGTCAACATTTCCTTACTTGGTTTTGAGTGGAACAAAGCGGCTGACACATGTACGTACGGCGGCATTGAAAAACTCAACCAAACTATTAACATCGTCGTAGATACTACGGCGCTCGAAATCCGCAAAAGAATCAGCAAGAAAATTACTGATTGACTGGTCATCAGCTTGTGTGAAGTCATTAAAAGTGCGAAGAACAAACTTAGCTTTAGTAACAGGAAGATTCATAGGAACTAGTACCGCTTTGTGGTCAGCGATTCCAACCACAACGTCACACGTATATCTATTTTCAACAAGATTTCCGCTAAGAAATACAAGGTCCAGAATAGAGTGGCCTCTGGTATTCTCGGTGACAATTTGTTTTAGGTTACATGAAAGGGCAATATTTATTCGTTCTTTACCGACTGAAGAACCGTAGCCATTGGTAGACCAGGATTGCCATGAAATGCGTGGCGCATTAAAATCGGCCAGCAGAACTAAGTTGGAACATGACATGCATAGTTGAAGAAATGCTTCTAAAGAGTAGAGTTGCTCAACATCAGACCCCGGCGGGCGATAAATTACACCGATAACGACAGAGCAGTTGCCAAGAGACACTTTACACCACACAGGTTCTATTTCATTAGGACCACAGATAATCGAAAAGGTAAGATCGGACCTCAAGAATAGAGCTACACCACCACCTCTTTTGTGTGTTCTGCCGCAGCGCACAACGGTAAAGCCAGGTGGGGTTACTTCAGCATCTAAAATGTCACAGTGTAACCACGTCTCGGTAACACCGATAATGTGAGGAGCATTAAAAACGGTCGAGCAGACAAAATCAGGAAACTTAATTATTAACAAGACTTCTGGCATTCGCATTCAGAATTTTAAGATGATCATGCCGCATTTTCTGTCGTCACTGTGCACCATCCGAAGCGGACTTGGGGGAAGTATAAGGAGGAGTTGAAGCCGTGGTAACGGCTTTAGTTTTGTGATCCCAGTCATAGCGAATGTCGCTGAACACATGATCAAGCCTTAGACGCACAACATAGCCATTTGTTCGGTGGGAGGCAGTGGCATCCCGCAGTCTCCTGCGAACGGATCGTACACGAGCGGGAAAATCTTCGCCAGTGTGCATGTCCGAGTTCTTAAGTTCGTGACCATTCCCTAATACTTCAATCTTATCGCGAAAATGGAGCAACTTAAGAATGATCGGACGTGTATGTCCCTGCCCTGGGATCTTCAGATTCCGTGGCATCTTTCAAGCTTGGGACAACTGATCTGTAGCTTTTCTGCGAGAAACGCAGCAAGGCTGCTTAGCAGTAAACTATTGTTTTCTTCAGGAGGTTCAGGAAGTCCGAACACGATAAGATTATTTCTGCGTAAGCGGTTTGCAAGATCATCATTCTTGTCAACAAGTTTGTTGGCCGTGTTACTTAGGGACAAGAATATATTTGAAGACTCTGCAGGGGGAGTAATAACATCACTGGGTTTAGAAGGTAGAGAAGATTCAAGGGAAGTCATCTTAGTAACAAAGGCAGTCACCTTGACTTCATTACTCGAGGAAGTTGTTTCCAAGGCGGCCACTTTTGCCAACAGAGAATCGACCTTCTGAGTAAACGATGACATTTTAGATAGAAAATCCGCAGCGGCAGCTGTGTCAGGTGACGAGGATTCGAGAGCAGCAACCAGATATTCAAAATCTTGAAACGGAGAATTAGTCTGACGGAGGGCAGAGATATCAAGAGCCATTTTTCCTGTCCTGAAAGCAGTTTATTCAACATTTCGGCAACTGAGGGCTCGTCATTGTTATTTTCGGAAGTTTCGTCTGAGGAAGAAGTACCGGCTAATCGGGTAGCTGGTCTAGTCCCCTGTGCTTTATTCTTGGGGCCAGGGTTGAGTTCAACGCCTCCGCTTAAATACAGACTTAACACAATGCATAAATCGAGCATACAAAGACACAAAGACAAAGCCGTGGCGGTGTGGGCGTGGAAACAGATGCAAAAAGCGGCATCGGAACGAAAAGAACGTGCGTTTTCAAGAAAGCATGCCTGCGTGTAAAATAGGCAACGGTTGAGCATCGTGCAAGCGCTGCTGTCCAGACGCCCACTGAATATCCGAGGCACCGGTGAACAATGAACAATATGAAGAAAGAGCGAGCTGGACCGGGCCATCATAAAAATTAAGACACGTGTTTAGGACGTACTGCATGATCTGCTAGTGTATTCAGTTATTACTTTGCATATGTTGCCTCTAAATTTCCACGCTTCCGTAAGAAAGTATTCTTACCCAACTTTTTGTTCAGTATTTAGTCTTGTTATTGTGCTTGTGGCACGTCAGTTAAGAACATATCATATACATTACTGGTTTTTATGTGAATAAATATTTCACACCACTATGATATTTAATAACATGCGAGTTATTGTGGGATTTTTTGAAGAAACGTTTGTTAAAATCAATTCTGACTACAAAATGCGCAAGTCTCTGCTTCGTTATTTTTTGTGTGTTCCTGTATGCCACTTGTTGCGAAACGAGGCGGCAGTGGCCCCATCAGGCCCATCCAGCCTTTAGCCTCTGTCTCCTCATGCAAGACCTGAAATAAAGTGAAACTGAATTGAAGTTAAATCGGCTGCTGGGCGTCTATCTTTTGACGACCGCACTTCATATGAAACGGAGCTGACGTCACTCTTTCCAAAGACTGCTGCATGCACTCGGCAGCTGGTGGAGTCATTGCACATGTGGTCAACCGTCTGTGACACCGCCAGGTCTGCTTCCGTGCTCCCTACCATGGACAACTGGGCAAGATGGTAGTACAGGTAGTGAACTGTGCGTCCGGGAGGTCAGCTGGGTTGGGGGCACCTGGAAGACCTTGTGCTGGCATGGATGCAGCTCAACCCGACTACCCCGTCCAGCAGAGGTGTTTTCACAAGGCCTTGCACCAAGCTACTGGCATCATCTTTGCAAAGGGAGGGCCAGCGTGGGGACCGCGGACTTTAGCTACTCTAACCACGGCGCGGTAGCTTCTCTGCAGCGGTAGCGCGCCCAATAGCGTCCTATAATATGAAGGCCCAACTTGCTTACAAAACGTAATACGCAAGAGGAAACTGCCCAATCTATGTGGGAAAGCTGCTATGCTTCCGGAATGATACGCAAGGAAAAGGAAAGAGACAGCAGACGAATTTTAAATTCTATGCTCACGAAGCCCTTGCGTGCTTCCACGCAGGGGTGTTATTAGCTTTCTGTCACTTCCATGCTTTATTGTGGCCTCAGAGAACGCGTTCGGATCTCGCGCTGCGTTCGTTCGGATTTCGCTCTGCGCATAATTCGCTCGCTTTTTTATACAACAGCACGCGAACAGGCGACTCCAACCTTGCCTCGATATTAGCATACATACCCCTTGGAGATATCGACAGTATGAAGAACAATATCTTGCCACAGAGTTTGAGGGAAATGGAAACATAACCACCGCACAGAACAGTGAATTGAAAAACTTCAGCACACACCACCCGCATGCTACATCACACACAACCATACACACAACGTTCGGGAAGCCAAAGAGGCACATACGGTTCAAGAGTGAAGTTCTAACACGTGAACGAAGGCCTTTGTATAATCATTTTGTGCAGAAAAATATTTTATTGCGAAGCGCGTTGAACACGCGTCCAAAAATAAATTCCTACAGGGAGGGAACTCGGAAGGAATGTTTGGAATGTTGTTTGGAATGTTGAACACATTGCTCGGGGACAAAAGAGGGCAATTTTTGTTTTAATGAAAACGTTTTGTCACGAAGCGATATTCTGGGCCCCTTCACGATTCTCAGTAGCGGTTTATATATCCAGGCAAGAGATTTAGAAAAAAATTGACAAACGCCGCTTTGGCACCTATATGCATTCGCCGTTTCATACTTAAAAGGCAACGCAAGTATAGTGCGTTCATAGAAGTCTCACTCCGCGGGTTCCTCAGTTCAGTTCTTTTTGGCCTACTGCGCCTTCCACGGAGTATATAATTGCTACATGTTTTACAACTGCAACTTGTGGACGTAAGGTTACGTTAGATTTAAATTCCTCGTGATTGCGTGAAACCCCAGGATGCAGTAGCAACGTGACAGTAAATTACAGGCCCCTCCAACTTCATCTACGTGTTTAGGCAATGAAATGCAGTTTTTACCTATAGTGAACATGAGGAGATTGTTACTTCTTCCACGTACATGGAGATGCAGCTTTTGATATCTAACCGAGGTATTGAATTTCTTTAAAATGTTTTTTCACGTTTGTAACATCAGTAGACAGTACAAACCAGCTTGAAAAGCGATTATGCCCCGTAGCTGTATTCGGGCCTGAGGAGGATACTTTATTTGGCGAGCGTACGCTTCATTCTACTAAGGTTGCTATAGATTTCAATAGAATAAGCGCCAAAATTGACGGCACACAAGAAGAAATACAGACAGTCCTGTCTGTATTTCTTCTTGTGTGCCGTCAATTTTGGCGCTTATTCTATTGAAAGCTATGCACCAACTAGCCCCACAACGTGTTTTATTGCTATAGATACCTTAGTGGCGCTCAGACACTGCCTTTACAAGGAACCCGTAACGCAGACAGAGATTTCTAGCATCGCTCGTACAAAGACTAGTGGTTGGCTATCAGAAGTGATACTCGCTTACAATGTCATCGAACTAAAGCTGTGTCACACATTCGCTTTTCAGCACCAGCATATATTCGCCGAGGAGCCTAAGACTGCGCTATGCCAGTAGATCTTGGCATGCTGCTCGAACTATACGGGTTGTTTCATTTTATCGGCAACGCAATTTTTAAAAATCACACGTGGCATGTAGCACAATTCCATTGCTTTACTCTCTGAGGCACAGTTTTCGCACGAGAAATGAACGGCAATATTTGAATTACCAAAATTCAGCTAATTAACTCTCGAACTAATTACTTTAGGCCCCATATTGCAACTTACGAACTGTAACCGCAAGTCATATCCACTTGAAACGAATTCTGTGCCTCGAGCGGCCAATCGCGCGGCAATTTTGCATGCTTTTGCGGGCTTCTTTCACGCTCGGGAAAGCACGTTTATGTAGCACGTATTGAGCAACAGAAAGCTGTATCGGGAGTTTTTCATGTCGCTCTACAATTTTCTTATTTACACTTTTCATCTAACTATAATATTTGAGAAGTTGATTGAGACTAACTAGGCGGAATGATAAAAATAACCTGAGTAACTCCAAGCGACGACAAACATTACCTTGGCTTTGTCCAGCTATACGTAGCATTTGCATATTTTTAATGTTTGGCTCAAGTTACGTGGGACGACCTGTATATAAACGAAAAGAAGGGTGCAGACGGGCCCGATTTTCGTAAATCACAATCATATGAAGCCCCCCCCCCCCAGCAGACCATGACACCAAGAAAAAACATAGGGTGAATCACTTGTTTTTAATTGTAATGTAGAAATTAAAAATAAAGGTAAAGTAGAAAACTGCAGTTTTCTAAATTTCTTATTTTAAACTAGACTAAAACTAAAGGAAAAAAAAAAGAGTCACTGCTGTGGATCAGGTCGCAACCCAGTGTCAGAGATCTGCAAACGCCCCTGCTTGCACACGTTGGAGTCCGGAGCCCTGGGATAAGACAGAGCGCGCGTTCAATACACGGCAAAGGTTAACGCACCGAAAGTGTGCCATTAACGAACACTAGCATGGCCTGCTTAATATAGCTGCACAGCATTCAGGAATCGGATAATGCAGACAGTGGTTACAGTTTACGGACAGCATCGCAGATCCTTTTCAACAAGCCAGTATGCCACATGAACTCCACAACCAGTATACACGTAAGCCCTCGATTGCCCAGTTTTCCCGAGCTGAATCCTTTGCTTAAAAGTTACACGAAATCTCAGTATCTCTGCTAAAAGTATACACCAGCATGACGGCTGCAACCATCTACCACGAAAAGCATTCTACTGCATTTCTTTACATTATAATCAGCAACATGCTTTCAGAATGTTTCTGGTTCGAACTAAATTGAAACTAGTGGGTAGTGTCCCCAGTGAGCTCTGTACGAAATAAACAGGCGATGCCGCTAATTGAGTTCTCCCTTATCACTACGCATTGTGTGCAGCGGCATAGGCTGATCCAAGTTATTATCCGGGTGTGTCTTGCAATGCTGAAGAGCGGTGCGCGAAAAACTTTACCTCGGCCATCGCGGGCGCATTTCGATGGGGGCGAAATGCGAAAACACCGGCGTACTTAGATTTAGGTGCGTGTTAAAGAACGCCAGGTGGTCGGAATTTCCGGAGTCCTCCACTACGGTGTGCCTCATAATCAGAAAGTGGTTTTGGCACGTAAAACTCCATAATGTTTTTGTTTTTTTATGAGACACTATAGATTACACGGCCTTCCTACCACAGAACAACATGTGGGCGAAAGCATATAGACTTCCGATGGCGTAGGAATGCAATGAATTTTTTATTAGTATAGTTGCAAGAATAAAATCTACCAATTTTTTTCGTAAGTAAACGTCGACCAGCTCGGTATTAGTTCAGGCAATATTCGGATGAACTTTAGATCCAACCCGCACTTAGGTCTCAGACGACCGCGTTGTCTGTGTCCAAAGAAAGAGAACCACACGAAGAAGCGAACAATGACGCCAGAGAAAACGTAGGGGAAGGGAAGGTGATTGCTATGTTTAAGTTGAATGTAGAAAAGGAGGCGGCCATCCTCGTGCGGCCGACGCGCGGGAAACGGTCGCAGCGCTGCCAGCGGGGCGTCGTGCGAAATCCCTCCGACCTCGCCCCAATTGGCTCTCTCTGGTTCAGAGACAGCGGCGCTTGCGGAGCTCTCCACAGCGCACGGCCACACTATAGCGGCAGAAAGCGCACCGCGAAAACCAGGGAACTGCAACACTTTCTTGCGAATGGGTTTCAAAGCTATTTTCGCGTCATGCCGCTTGCCACCGATCGGACAGACTGAGGAGCGGCTGATTCACTCCGGTGGGCGAAAGCCGCGAGACACTCCTCTCTCGCAGCAACTCTGATCACAGCCGCAGTGATTCCACCTGAGAGTGAATCTACAGGGTGCTTGTCGCGGCGGCCAGGACACCGGCAAGTGTGGACATGTCATACTACTGCCGCTTTTACTGCAGACAAGTAAACATTGCTCAGCGATCCTGCTCGAAATATTAGCTGCAAATGTAACAAATGCTTTCCGAATGTACAAGTTGCTGTTGTCGATTGTTTTCTCAAAACAGACCGCGGTATTTAAGGGTGTCCCAGCTAACTTTAGCCAGAGTTTTAAAAAATTATGCGTGGCTCTGCTATCGCAAACACCAGAAACCAGTGGAGCTGGGGAAAGGCCAGTAATGTAGTGCCAAACCGCACGCAAGACACACGAGCGCCGGCAACGCGTCCCTACGGCGTCCGCCAAAGGCGACTACTACGGCGGCCGCGATTAGCGTGGCCAACGCCGTAGTAGACGCCGCGTTGTCTCCACTTTGTACGGAGTGGCGGGCAAGGAGGGCATCGAGGCACCCTTGCAGCAGCCGGAGAATAACGCCCCTCCTCCCTCGCCTGACCCCCCGCTGCCTCGTGCGCCAGAGGAGAGGGCACGCATCCGGGCCGCGTTCCTCGCTCGCGTACGCGCCACCCCTCCTCCGCTAGGCTCCACCCACCCTCGCCGCGTCGCTATGCTGCGCAATGCTTCGTTTATACTCTGCTTTCACTCTCCCTTAGCTCTCTACCCCAGCTCGGCGAAGCTGCGAACGTAAAGAGAAACCCAGCGAGGTTCTGACAGCTCCACTGTAATATATGCAAATGCCATGTAGCTGGACAGATCAAAGGTAATGTTTGCCATCGCTTGAATATATTCAGATTATTTCGTTCTGCCTAATTGGATAATTAGTCTTAATCAACTTCTGAATTATAATGCAATTAAAAGTGTCAATGAAAAAATTGTGGAGCGAAAAGAAAAACTCCTGATATAACTTTCTGTTGCTCAATGCGTGTCATATAAAAGTTTTTCCGAGCGTGAAAGAAGCCCGCGAATGCACGCAAAATTGCCGCACAAGTGGCCGCTCCAGGCACTTTGCGTATATTCGCGGACTTCTTCCACGCTCGGAAAAACATTTCCGTAGCACGCATTGAGCAACAGAAAGCTGTATCGGGAGTTTTTCACGTCACTACAATTTTCTCGTTGACACTTTTCATTGCATTATAAACTTTAGAAGTTGATAAATTAAGATTAATTATGTAATGAGGCGGAACGAAAAAATAATCTGAGTGTTTCCAAGCGACGGCAAGCAACATGAAATTTGTTCTGACATAGCATTTGCACATTTTTAAGCTGACTAAAGTTAGCTGGGACACCCTGTACAGTCTAACAGGCATGCGGCAACCGCGGTGCGCCAAGCCTCATCGCCGTTGACGCCTCCCACGTTCCTTACCTACAAAGGCGACACCTCCGGTTCACCACGCAGGGCAAGTACAACAACACGTGCTTGCCTGCTGCGCCCGTTAACTATAATGCCCCTGGGCATACTTAAGCTTTGCGGGATTGTCAAAGCTGCGTTGCGTGCGGGGTGAGAATCTAAGGCTTCCGGAATTTTTAATAGTCGCATGTGGCAGCAGATATAATTATTGTCCCTGAGATAGATTGTCCAAACAGGCGGACAATACTAGAACGAGAAATCTAAATACATATTCAGTTAATTAACTGTTTAGTTAACTACAGCACATATTGCAATCGACGAGCTTACAAGACGTATCCACTTGCAATGAATTTCCAGGATGGCACAAGTTTCGAGATATTTGAATCTTATTATTTACGAAATACAGAGGCGTTCCAGTTACTTTTGTGCTTCAATGCATGAAAGAGCGTTTTGTTAAAAATTTAAGTGGGACAACCATGCATTTTTACGGCGAGTTTAATGGCTCATATCTCCAAACTAGTGTCATTCTGGAAATTCGTTTTAAGTGGTTACACGCCTTGTAAACTCAGCGGCTACGATTCGTAAATTGCAATATGTGCCGTAATTTGATTAATTAAGAAGGTAATTGGTGATTTTTTAATTAGTTGGATATGTGTCGAATTCTGGTGCAAGTAATATGCGCGTCTTTGAATAATTTGTTTCAATTAAGGACTAGAATTATGTTCTCTGCAACAGGCGATTATTAAATAATCCGGAAAACTTATAAATGGTCATCCCGTATAATGATGCGCTATAGAAGTATCATGTGCCTGCGGACCATAGATGAACTTCTCCTCGTCATGGGCAAGTACAGTGCATCGATTGGCAATGTACACTTTTGTTCCGTTAGTGACGGGAAGGTTAGTTTTTGTGCAACAGAGTCTAGGAGAAGCTCACCCCCGCAATTGATGTTTCGACCTGGAGAATCTGGAACAAAAAGATTGGCTCCGTGAGGTTTCGGTGACACGAGAACACAGGGAGCAGTCGTTTTGTAAGAGATAAGGTAAATGCGGGTGATTTGTACCAATTTAAACGTGCAAATAGCTTCGGTAAAGCGATTAACAATCTGCCGGCTACCTGCCTTACAGCGACAGCAGTTTGCAAAGCCAGAGTACCAGCGCCTTAAAACCCGGGAAAGTACTCGCATTCCTGCACAACAGACGGGGGGCATCTTAATTTGTGCATATATCTTACGATGTGAAACTACAACAACGGTGGCCTGAGCCCGACACTTAACAGCGTTCAGTAGCTTTTGCTCGAACAACGGTGAGGCTAACTGCGGCTGGCGTATTGTCCGCTGTTGCCTCCTAAGTATAGACGTGCGCGGACGCCGCTCTCGGAGCCTTCATGCATCGCACACGCTATACACAACCAGCATAACTGCTGCACGCGAATGTTGCGAGGAAGCTCAGTTGTTTGCGCATTCGGCTCCGAACTACACATAGCCGCCCGAACTGCAGAACAAAATTATGGGGTTTTACGTGGCAAAACCACTTTCTGATTATGAGCCTCCCCACTACGGCGTGCCTCATAATCATAAAGTGTTTTGGCACGTAAAACCCCATAATTTAATTCTTTGCACATAGCTGCAGTGGAATGAATTCAGTCCCGGGGGGTCGCGGTGGGCGAAGTTTTATTTTTAGTCGCCATGTGGTGCTGAGGGTGAAATGGTGGTCAAGGTGAGAAAGTAGCATGACCACAGCGCAACTCAACAGACGGAAATAGGTAACTTAATTTCTAACGATTAAGTGCCGTCGCACTAAAACTAACGCACTCACATGCCCTTGTAGACCGCGTCACTCTCTCGCTTCCTCCAAAATGCAATACGTCCGCAAACAGGAAGGGTTTCGAAATCCTTGGACTTCGCGTCCCCTTCCGGCTGCTTATGCGCCTGCGCAGCACAAATTGCAAGAACAACAACAACGGTATAAAGCATCTGGCGTCATGGAACACGATTGCCCGTTTTCATGGAGCGGTTAGCACTTGACTGTACATTATAATTAGACATGTTACTGTATCGTCAAAACTGAACGGATATCAGGTTAGTACAGAATGCGTCATTAGTTAAGCAGTGCAAGTAATTCTGACGCTAACACGCATTCATTCTGCTCGTGTTAAAGTTTACTGCACCAGGAAGAATGTCCCAAATCAGCATCGCCGCACGTCAAGTCACAGAATGCCGGTCATTTGCTGAGTCGTTGCTACTACTTTGATGCATTGCGATTCTCAGTGACCATCGTTCCTATAGTGCCTTGCTCACAGACCGCTGACTATTTGTACTCGTACTGCAATGTGAAAAATAGGTCAGTACAAAATTTCCTCTGTTCTTGCAGAACTATAGAAGCAGAAGTTATCACTACAGCTGCAGGGGTCACGGTTACCCAGGCTTAAGACGCCCTGTGATAAGCATCAGTTGACTTTTAGCTGTACTACCCTAAGAAAATGAAAACCTATTTTGAGAAGAAAATGTTAGGAAGGGAACTTACCTGCGACGTCACCGCACTTTGTTCAGCGTCGTGCCTGCACGGAGATAGAAAATTGATCAGATTCAAGCAGCATCGCTCATAATCACGCTGAATCTGCAACTTTGATCGCACAAAGATCGGCATAGTTTATCATTGTATGCATGAGAAGCTTTAGCATCGAAACGTACGTTGATATCTCTGGTGAAGCTGAATCGCAAGAATGGTGGCCATATGCTGAATGAAAGCTGTAAATGCAGTGATTCAAAGACTAAATCCAGTGATTCAAAGACAAAGCAAAACTACGCGCCTTCCTAGATGTCATTTTACTCCGGAAACGAGTATTTGGACCCTTTTCATTGCTGCCGAATAATAGAGTGAACGACGGACAGTACGCGCGCGAACGCGAGGCCACTTCATCGAGCATCGCATACGCGCTGGCCGTTGCCAACTTGTTGCACTACTGTGTAGCACGTAGTGCCGTGACGGTTCCCGCCAAACTACCGGCTTGCGAGCTTGCTCTGACGTTTATGCAGCGAAAACAAGTTTCTCTGCGCAGCGCTAATTCTCGAGTACTCGCAGCTCGCAATGGACACGGCTTACAGCTCTGCCTCACTCATGCCAATGTTAATGGCTACTGTATCTAACAATGTATTTCAGCACGTAGATCTAACGCCACTCACAATTTGAGGGTGAGCTCCTCAAACTCTTCTTTCTTGCAGTTTTCAGGTGGCTCCAGGGTGGCCTCTTCGATGCTCGTGGTATCCTCGGCCAGCTGGCAGGTAAGGTCTCCTTGCGCGCTACGCATATGTCCAATACGCTGCAGATACTGATTTGCCAGAACACTCCTGGCCCTGATTAGTGGAGTGGATGCAGGGTCCACCGAACGCGAGTCCGGAACTTTGGTCAACACCGGTGCGGTCTTGCGGCGCACTAGCAGCACGTTTCGCTGCAACAGCGGAGGTGTCACCGGCTGGTCTTCGGATGGTGGAGGTGCGAGCTTCTTTGGGCCTACATGAAGCATTCGGAATGTTGCCTTTATATAGCCTGCTTTTGGGACAGAAACAAAGCAACTTAAGCATGCACCGTTTATTGCATTGACAACGACATTGAGTAACTATAACAGGACGCTTTAAAGTTGCCATGTCGATCGACCGGCCAGGGCGCATTTTTCACGGAGTTCCATGTCAGTTGCTACTATTCAACGGTTTTTCTTTTCTACGCGCCCAAAAAAGAATGAAAAACGCCGGGCAATGTACTTAAAGTAAAACTACAAACGAGTTAGCACTGCAAAAAAGACAGAAAAAAATAAGACGGAGGATTGCAGAAGTGTACGCAAGCAAAAAAAAAAAAAAATGCGGAGCATATCGTTTGCTGTATATCGCTTGGTCACTTGGAGGACTATCGAGCTATTTGACCGAATTAAATGAACGTGATTCTCGAAATAGCGACGAACTGAGCTAAAACTATTCAATCATGCAGATTCAGAATTTCGTTTGGTCCAACTTTTTGAAGAGGGGTGCCCTCGTTCTCCGAGCCGCAAACCTTATGCAGCCCACATTACCGGCTGCAGTATGTTCCGGACATGTAGAATACTGTTGCTATCTTATCGCATAGAATTCATAACGGTTCCCGGGTATGTCATTATTAGATAACCTTAGTGGTTAAATGTTATTCAGTGTTAAAAGGAGACACTTTTGTACAAAGGAATGAACCATGCGTAAATAAACTTCCAAATTTTGATCAACAGTGACCGATTTATTTTGTTTGTCACCATCAATACACGTTTAGTTCGGCTTCATTTAGTTTATTTCTTTGCAGTCTCTAGAAACTAAACCGGATACTCAAAAATTCTAATGAAGTTATTCTACACTTCTCAAGAAAAAATCGGAAGGATTTCTATGGGCTGTTTCTTTTCGTTTCTATAGAAGCTCTAATGAAATACCTAAATACTATTAATTGTATCTAAGTCAAAAGCAACACCATAAATAGTTTGTCTAGAATTTTGTATTATGTTTCTAAAGCAATGGGGTAGCCAAATAATAGAAACCAAATATAGGCAAATCCAATAGACACCAAAATAGAACATAACAGTTCTACTTAAAAAAGTTCAAAATAATTTCTGAAGTAATTTATATATATATATATATATATATATATATATATATATATATATATACACATAACTACGCGTACATTGAGTGTAGTGTGATCTTGCCCCCTTACGCATGTTCACCGCATCATCATCATCATCAGCAGCAGCAGCAGCAGCCTGGTTACGCCCACTGCAGGGCAAAGGCCTCTCCCATACTTCAACAACCCCGGTCATGTACTACTTGTGGCCATGTCGTCCCTGCAAACTTCTTAATCTCATCCGCCCACCTAACTTTCTGCCGCCCCCTGCTACGCTTCCCTTCCCTTGGAATCAGTCCGTAACTCTTAATGACCATCGGTTATCTTCCCTCCTCATTACATGTCCTGCCCATGCCCTCATTTCTTTTTCTTGATTTCAACTAAGATGTCATTAACTCTCGTTTGTTCCCTCGCCCAATCTGCTCTTTTCTTATCCCTTAACGTTACACCCATCATTCTTTCCATAGCTCGTTGCGTCGTCCTTAATTTAAGTAGAACCCTTTTCGTAAGCCTCCAGGTTTCTGCCCCGTAGGTGAGTACTGGTAGGACACAGCTATTATACACTTTTCTCTTGAGGGATAATGGCAACCTGCTGTTCATGACCTGAGAATGCCTGCCAAACGCACCCCCAGCTCATTCTTATTCTTCTGATTATTTCCGTCTGATGATCCGGATATGTGACAATCAAACGAGAAAGCGTTTGATTCTCCAGAGATGGGAGGACAGCCTACCGTACTAACGCACGGTCGATGCGCGCTATCTAACCTTTCCCTTTGTTCTCTTTGCGGAAATATATTTACTCGGAACTGGGGAAGGTTGCGTTTGCGCTGAATCCTGCAGTGAGTTGCATGTCAGGTTGGCAGAGTCTGGCTGCATGGTGGGAAGATCCTCGCTAGTGATCGCCTCCGCCATGCCAGCCGCCTTGTTTTCCTTTAGTGGCACGTCGTACAGCTCGGGCTGACCGGCTGCAGACTCGGACGACGGCTGCTCCGACATCTGAAGGTGCCGCTCTGATGGGACAGGAAGCGTCTCTGCAGAGAGTTTGATAGACAGCTGTTACGACAGCTCAGCTCATTACAGTATGAGAGCTCATGACAGTAACTAAAAGCAAACTCCTTTGGCTGGAAAGCAATAGTAATTAGATTCTTGACATTTCTGGAGCTTCGTGTTTCGTTTCAGCGTCACCTGTTACACTGCCATCGTGTAGACCATTACAGCGATCAGGTAACATTACAGTCAGCTTGAGAAGCGCATCTTACGTGACCAGGACGAAACTGCATAATAGACGACAAAAAAATAAAAACAAAGTTGCTTGTCAGTCAGATTGCATTTCAATGATACAGGCCATAGCGCAGCAGATCCGAGGGTTTTGTTGGGAGTAGTTTCCCGAGAGGTCTCAGTGTGGCTTGATTTTGAGGAGAGACCGGCACGCGATATCACTGCGGCGAAGCAAACTTCGTATGACTACATCATACTTTTACACAGGGGAATCACTTTAGCATCCAAGAGCACGAGCAATCCTGTCACACGTAAGTACATGCACGGAATGCTGAAAGTGGCTTAAGAAAATACGTGAACGTGATGTACATGCACCGTTCTTTTCCAGCCACAGTAAAAATACCGGGAGCCCATATCGCTTAACAGATGCCCCATGCAAACAGTCATATCGGCTGTTCTAGCCCCAGAACGTTGTGCCAGTGTCGTCCCTCAAAGCTGCATGCAGAATAGATTCCAAACGCCTCGGAAGGCCTTGGATTCCGCTACACCCACGAGTATTTAGCGGCGGATATCGCTCTAGTTCACAGTACCACGTGCTGCGCGCTTACTTCCGAGTTTCCGAGCCGGTACGCGGCTCTTATGGGGAACCAGCGCTGGCCAAGAGACACTACGACTGTGAGTGTGCAACTAAGATATGCTGACCCCAACCGATAGGAAGGCTAAAAAAATGAGACGCCGTTTCGAACGAAAACTGACACGTGCCTGTACTAACGTTTGCTTTATCCCGATGCGTCCAGCCAAGCTCCGTCCACTGACATGAGGAGCGCATGCGCTCCTACGTTCTAGCACTCCTGTGCCCAGTCAGATAAGCTGAAAACATGTGCCTCATATATAACGGACACAACAAAAACTACAATTATAGGATTTTACGTGCCATAACCACGATCTGATTAATAGGCACGCCGTAGTGAGGGACTCCGGATTAATTTTGACCACCGGGATTCGATCCCCCAACCTCATTGTTAGCAGCGCAACATCAAAGCCACTAAGCAACCACCGCCGCGGGTCACAACACAAAGCATTTTGTTGAATAGCCCAATTTTATATTTTGAGTTCACGAAATGGACTTATTCGAAACTGGAGACAGCCGTGCCTCCTTCGAAACAGGCGGTCTGTTTCGCGTCTGATAGGATGACTTGCGCATCAAGGGCAAGTTCTCGGTAGTGATGACCTCGAACGTGCTGGCCACCTTGTCTTCCTTCAGCGAGATGTCGGTCAGCTCGGGGCGAACGGCCGCGGATTCGGGCAAAGAGTGATCAGGAATTCAGAGTTGTGGCTCCAGCGGTTCAGGAAGCGTCTCTGCAGAAATTTTGGTAGACAGTTGTATGACACGTGAAGAAAAGGAAGTGTTGAAACGACGGAGTGCGGCGAAAGATTCCATTGCGACTGGGTCATGTGCTCGCGCGGCGTAGTCCAGTGAGCGGAGGCCCAGCGGTGCTCGTAAGATGTGGGTTTAAATTGGGCCACGGCCGGAGAGCGTGTTCCCAAAAAGATGTGGCGAACGGGACAGACGGCCGGGGAGAACAGGAGGTGTTAGCAATCAGCCGACAAGGCCAGACGCGGCTGATATCTCTAGTGCCCCGAACGGTCCGGAGCCAGCGACCAAGGCAGCCAGTCGGGAACCGTTGAGTAGGGGCGAGGTCCATGGTCGCTTGGCCTTCCAGGGCTACCGGGAGCCAGCAGTGGGGATCCAGGCAGTGTTGGTAACTTAGCGACATTGTCGCTAAATTTAGCGAGCTTTTAGTCACCTTAACGACAAATTCGTCTTTTTGGAATGTTAGCAAGGTTTTAGTGACCTTTCCCTGCCCCATTAACGTTTATGGCAGAATTGTCAGAGTAACAGCTTCGCGGATAATCAAAGTCAACGTGACAGAGCTAAATCACGAGATTTTCGGCGAGTGTACATTGCACTGGTGCAAGCATCCATCTTTGCCATCAGCTGGCTTCAACGGCTTCGACGCTGTTTTCGCAGTAGGGCCGAAAATTTGTAAAAAAAAAAGTTGATCAAGAACGACGTCCTTCAAACGATGAAGCGTGAGTAGTAGCTTCCGAACTTAATTATGATGTGTGCGTTATTGGTTCCTAGAAGGGTGCCATGAGCACGCAGTTCACGGAACCCTTCTAGGAATTGATTTCCTGGCACGCGAAGCGCACACGTAGTTTCCTCATTCAACGAAGCGCAAGGCTGCGTACAGCAAGCCCTACAAGAGCCTCTGCGATAAAAGAAGACCCACTAAACTCAAGTCTGCAGTGAAGCCCCGCCCACGCCCTCATAACCGCCAGCCACTGTTCCTCCGCGAGGCTGCAAATAGTATACTTCAAAGTTTCCCTGTTACCTAAATATGGCGGTAACCACAAAAATAAAATTATAAGCGCGTAATTTTGTACGTTTTCACTCGTTTGTTATAGTGGAACGGTAACAGCCTAATTCTTTATAGAACTAAGATAAAGCACTTCACTGCGAACTGAAGTGAACTTGACACTAAATAGTTGCAGTGAAGTTTCATGAGTAAAACGGGGTCAGCAGTGAAATGAATTGTACCGCGGACTTTTGAAGAGTGAAATGCTCAGACTCCCCACACTTTGTCCATGTCTGTTGTACACCTCATCGTTTCCGCCGATGAAAAGGCTCTCCAAGAACAGCAGACGCTCCAGAGGTATCAAGTACGACGCCATTTTGAAATGGTAGCATGACGACGATTTTGTTTGTGTGATTGGCTGGCGGAGTAACAACCCCGCGCGGTCCATGTGCCTTGGTTGCCAACTTCCGATTTTTAAGGTGTATCTTACTATAGCGATTTTGAGAGCCGATGTCCGTCGCAGTCTTAGGCCAATAGGACTTGTTGCTCAAGCACTTTGAACAGGCAACGTCTACGGATGGATGCTATGCTGCAGAACAGAGAGTCCATTTTCGAGATAAGTTAAGCCGCTTGTACAGACAGATTTTCAATTACGGAAGTACTTGGTCCATGGCCATTCCCTGCTAAACAGAGATATGTGCCTCGACACCCCTACGGGATTTTGTTGTAGACAACAATCTGATTTAATGATTTGAATTGTAGATATTTATGGACTGAATTGAGTGCGATGCCTGGCCTACTTAAAAATTACATTGGGGTGTTATGCGTAGTGTTTTTATTGTAGTGTACACGAACTTTTACGCTGGTGCATATGGATCGCTTTTCGTAGTTTAGTTTGTTCTTTTGTTCACAATCGTTTTTGTAAATTTAACATGTTTGTGTGATTGGGATATGCGCGTGCGTATTTTTCAACGTTATATTGGGATAGACGACTCTAAAGTAGGCTGCCTGCAATAATTAAACTGTTATATCACATGTCCTCTGATCCAATAAAAGAGTCTACCTCCTCTACTTTCGGCCACTCCTGCAAAGATTCAGCGAATGAACACCTATACGAGATAAACGATGCAAATACCGCGTAATTTGATCTTACGCTTACGATTAAAACTGCGTCTAGTAAACTGGTAACCCCAACCGTGAAGATTGACCAATTGTGCCAGCCCATGGATGGTCATTTAGATCACAAGCCATACTTTGAATACGAGTTCAACAAACTAACACAATGCCCGCTGTTTCTGAAGTCTGTGTGGTACACCAGCGCTCCATTGCGTACACAGTTAAGCTATCAAGTGAACAATGCCAGAGTGTGCCATCAAATTTGAAGCTATTGCAGGACATGGTACGACTGTCAGTGGGTGCGTGCCAGTACTCCAGGAAGCCGTCACGGAATTGGCTTAACTTCTTGGCGTATAGTTATGGCTCCGTGTTTTCGGATAAATCTGAAAAAAATTCGATAGATACTCGCCGGTAAAATTGACAATTCAGATTTGTCCGAGGAACTCTGATTTTAACGGCCAATATGACCCTGGTTCCATTCTTTATCGAAAGCCTCTCAGTAAAGGGCATGTTCTAAGCGGTCAGTTTGGCCGATATAAACTTTACCTCACGTCAACAGTATCTCGTAGACCACACCCATCGCACATTTAACAAGGGGCTTGTTTCTTGAAACTGACGACATGAGCCAGCTCATGACTGATTTTGCGAAGTATCAGAGCTATGAAGTCAGTAACATTGTAACCCTCGTCGTTTTAGAGACTTCACACTGCCCAATGGCCAGTGCTTTCTCGCTGCGCGCCGAGTCCTCTGGCTCTCCCTGTTTCTAGAGCAAAGGTTAAAGGGCATTTTCAAAGCTGATAATCACCAATCGAAAGGAGAGCGCTTCCACGGGGACCGCTACCTCGTAAAGTATGCTTGCGCCTATTACAACAAGATTTAAGGTTGTGCTACGCACAAACATGGGTGTTTTGTATTCAAGTATTTGTGCTTGTGTGTATATGTGTGTGCGTTCGAACCTTTCCTTAAAATACGCTTCGTGTGTTCTAGTGTTTTCGTGTTCAGATATCATTTCATCTAAGATTTTGTAGTATTAAGGATAACGAAACATTAAACTCTGAATTTCGGAGAATCGGGGACTTACGAGAAATAAACTCCGACAAGCGCCGAATTTCCGCCGAAAAATGGGCTCCGATAAACACCCTTCAAATTTCAAGAAAAATAAACTTCCAAAACGCGGAGCCCTACGTATAGTTGCAACCTCGTAGACGCCAAGTATATAGAACAAGCTAACCCTGGTGAGCTGAATCTTGACCACTAACACCATTGAGTTGTGGTCCGGGGTACTCGCGAACCATGGAGCAGCTGACTCAAACCCATTTCATGAGCTCGTGCAGCCGGACCTAATTTGCTAACCTTGCCGCACTCGAACGCCCCGGTGGAAATATTTTTCTAGTCAACTCAGCGTTACGAAGACAACACACAAGAATCGTTTGAGCGTCCGCAGCAGATTACATCGTCGTGGAAAGTGCTACGACCTTCCTGACACTTAAAAAAAAAGGTATGAGCTCCGCAAACATACTCCACAGCATTCGCGCACGGATGCGACACA